>NW_010107547.1:0-63446 GCF_000699245.1 Pterocles gutturalis | reverse complement strand
CGCTGCGCAGGGAGCGGAGCGAAGCGGAGGAGGCGGAGAAGGGCAGGATGAAGAGGACGATGTGAGTGCCCCCCCGGGGGTCCCTCCAGGGAGCGGGTCCCGGGCGGGGGGAGCGGGCTGTGTCTCGGCTAGCATTAGCCATTGGCCAGCAGGCAGATCTGCCCGTTTAAGCCAGGGGAAAAGAGTTTTCTTGTCCTCAGAGAGGTGCTTTGGGTGACCGAGTACAGAGCTGGAAAAGCACCGTCAGGAGTACTTTTGCAGCTTTGGCCGAGAAGGGGGCTGGTGTCTAAAGCATTTTGGTCCTAAGCATGCTGCTTCTCTGTTCTTCCAGCATTAAAGATTGGAAAACGAGGCTGAGCTACTTCCTGCAGAACTCTTCCAATTCTACTAAAATGAAATCTAAGAAAGTGGGAAAACACCGCACCTACTTCAGGTAAGTTATCAGCAAGAGACTTTGTTTAAATAACTCAAGTGTTCTGCAAAAACAATAAAACTTGAGCAATGGAGTCCAATGTTCTCCATCTCTTTCTGCAGACCTTCCCCTGAAGAAGCCCAGCTGTGGTCAGAAGCCTTTGATGAACTTCTTGCTAATAAATGTAAGTTTCTCTTCAAAAGTAACATTCAAGAGCAAAGGGATGGTGAAGTTCATATGTCTGTAAGAGATTGCTTCCTTGCATGTCAGCATTGTACCTTCCTTAGCTTTAATTCTGGTTTTGAAAGTTAAATGCTTTGAACTGTTTAAAGCCAAAATTCACAGAAGTGTTCTTTTAAAAAATTATAAACTAATATTAAAACATCAAGAATACTACATTGTAGTTTAACTTTTTCTGGAACCCCCATAGTTTAAAATCATACCTGGCAGCTTAGCTTTGCCGAATGTGAAAAGAGCATTTGTTCACTGAGCTCACTGCTGCATTCAGATAACTTGGGAAGGATTCTGCAGCACAGAAGTTGAATGATCTCAGGGTTTTACTGCAGCTCTACAAGGAAAAGCACTCACCAGCAGAGCAAAAAGACTAGGAAATAATATTACCATTTGCTCTTTGACCTTGCGTCATCCTTTCCGTTGCAAAAAATATTCCAGAGTTTGTAACACAGTCATAAATATTTACTCCAGTGTAAAGGTTAACACAGGAGATCCCATCTAGAGGGAGGGGTTTTTTAAATATATATGCAGACATCACAAGAGGGAACAGACTGACTAGAAATGGCTTTTTTTTTTTGTGTTTGCTTAAAAAATTACTAACTCAAAGTAAAGCCTGCCAAGCTGTTAATTTGTTTGCATGTGTAAATGTGAAATTTTTTAATTGCTATGACATCCCTGAAAGAACCAGACCTATAGCAAAATGTTTTGGTAGAAACAGATGTGACCAGTGGGTAAATTCAAGATTCCTGAAATAGGCAATTGATGGATATTTTTTTTTGTCTTGCTGCTTTCCGAGCTTTTCTGAAATCAGAGTTCTGCGAAGAGAACATCGAGTTCTGGCTGGCCTGTGAGGACTTCAAGAAAACCAAATCACCCCAGAAGCTGACATCGAAAGCAAAAAAAATCTACAATGACTTCATTGAGAAGGAGGCTCCAAAAGAGGTAAAGAAAACCTATTTAAAGATAACTGCCCTGCTCTTAGTTCTTCAAGCCCTTCTTTATTTCTTTGACCTCACTTCCAGATAGATGCCAAAACTGTATCCTACATACCTCGCTGTTAATATCTGTGTCTGAACATAACTCTCTTCCCTAACTGCCTTTCACCAAGCTGGAAAATGGCACAAGCAGTATTTTAGAGTTTGTCTTAACTGACAAAAGTCAACAGCCACATCTCACACCTGTCGTGTATTGGAGCGCAGTCCTGAAAGACAGTATCATCTGAATTACTCTGGGTTTTATATTAAAGAGTCATTTTCTTCAAGGAAATGCCATTAACTTAACCCTGTGGTGATAGGGTCTTGCCTTTTTACCTCTTCAGAACTGTTATGGTGTGTTATACTTACTTGAATTCCGTTCTCAGAAGTAAGCATCCTTTTTTTTGTTTTTCAGATAAACATAGACTTCCAAACCAAGAACATGATCGCGCAGAATATTCAGGAAGCCACGCATACCTGCTTCAGCGCGGCGCAGAAGAGGGTTTACAGCTTAATGGAGAATAACTCATACCCACGGTTTTTGGAATCTGAATTCTACCAGGAGCTGTGCAAGAAGACGCCTATCAGCAGAGCAGCCCAGGGGACATGAGCGATGCAGAGGAGCGAGGAGAAGCCTCTTGGCTAGTGAGGACATGAGCCACAGCTCACGGCAGCATCCTGACCTGACAGGCTGAGATAGCAGGCGCTCAGTCTCTTTGCCATGGTGCAAGGACAAACACTGACTCTGGTGCAGAGCTGATGGCAAAGCGTGGTACTGTTGGCAGGCGTTCAGAGGTGACACAGCAGTCTGCCAGCCGGCTGCTGGCAATGTGCTTCTCTGGGGGTGCTGCAGCGAAAGGTGACTGTGTGTTAGAGCAGCCTGTGCAGCACAGGAGTCCTGCTGGCACAGGGGCGCAGCAGGGCTGGACAGAGCTGCCTTCTCGCAGACAGAAGCTGCTCTGTATGGTTGCAAAGTGCTGGGAACTTGAGTAATCGGTTGCGTATTTATTTTTCCTAACCAAGAGCCAGTGTTGCTGTCATCGGTCACCCTGTGTGTTCACGCTGGTTCTGCAAACAGCCTGGAGCTGCAGAGGGACGTGGTGGGGTTCTGTGCGACTTCCAGACAGTCACAGCACTGTGCAGGCTGCAGTGAGGCAGGGACAGAACTTGGTTCCCAGAGGAGAAGGTTCTGCAGCTCAAGCGTGCAGGGCTGGCTTGTGTCAGCAGGGCTGCATGAGGCTGGACTGAGGGCAAAACGTGGCCGAGGCGAAGAGGGAGCTGCACAGTATTATATTTATATGTGGATTGTGATTGTGTTCAATGCTGCAATAATGGCATCATTCTGTCTCAAGGACAGCAAGCTTCAATGAAGTCTCTTATTGTTTTTAATAAACTATTTTGATACAAAGCTGCTTTTGGTGCTCAACTTATTTTGCACACACAGATACTCACTGTCTGGCACTGAACTCTGGAGTTTGGGGATGGTGTGTCCTGGGTGCGATCTTAACAGGGCTCATTTTAAAGCAGTTAGTTCTTCATGTACTGGGCAAGTGTTTTGTTGGGGTTTTTTTTAACAGAATAAAAATCCTCAGAGCTTGAAAGCTTAACAGAGGAGGCATATTCCATCACATCCTGTCTTAACCATGTCCCTGTGAAACCAGTCTAAGATGGGGCAAGGCACACACGTGGCTACACATGGTGACAGATCAACTAGAAAGCAGCAGTAGTGCTGCCGGAGTCTCAGGATGCTGTTTGGAACTCAGCACCGTTGCTCCTGCTCCAGACCTCTGCTTCAAAAAGGGGTTTAGGAGGGCTTTAATATCGGGCTGTAAAACCCATCCAGAACACTGGAGGCAATATTAGAACAGAAGGATCCAACCCACTGCTAGGTGAGTGCTGCTCAGGGGGAAAGGCATCGGTCATCCTTATTCCAGGTCAGTTTCCTTAACCGACAACATCCAAAACCACTACTTCCCAAACAGTCCCTAATTTGTTATTTTTGTGACTTGTCTGCACGCTAGGTCTCTGTAGGTGCTGGCTCCAGCTATTTTGACCTCAACACCTCAGGTGTTAATTGTTTAGTTCACATATGTCCACAGCAACCACTTCTATAATGGTCCGCTTCTCCAATCATCAAGAAAATTCTAACGACAGGATTTTCCACTTCAAATACACATCCAAAGATTGTTCAAAAGCAACTACTTTATGCATGTGTGTACATATTGCAGGACATATAGTGGTGTCTATATATACATACACACAGATATGCATATCCATTTACTGCCTCTGTACATGGAAAGAGCCCCCACTCTGATATAGCCCCATTTCTGGGGCTGTGAGAGCTGGCTCTCATACACCCAAGTTTGCTGATCAGTTAAGTCCACAAAATACAAGCACAATAAAAACTCAGCCCAATAATTTACTGCAACAGAGAAAGTTTTTTCTCTAAAACAGGAAAAACTGATTTGAGCTTATAATTGCATTTGTGATCTAACAAAATCTTCTGACGACCATAAAAATAGCCAGAACTATAGCTATTAATGACTCGGAGTCAGGGCAGGAGTAATTCCATGAAGCTTCTTTAGCTTCAGTGAAGCTTCATTAATCTATGCCAATTTGGGATGCGGTAATTAACCACTGCTGGTGCCTGGTTTCAGGGAAAGAAACATTTCTAGTTTCAGCAGGTGCCAGAACTACTTATAGCACAGTATGCAGTTCAGAGGAGAAATTAGGTGGGGCCATTAGGCAGGGCATCACCGCCTGAGGGCTGTTCTTGTATATTTTTAAGATTTGAATCATGAACTGTATCTGTGTAGGCAGCTCCATAGCTTCCCCAGAGCATGCCACCAGGGTGGCAAGCCAACCAAGACGCACTGAGTCCCTGGCGGGGTCTGTCCCTGGTTTCAAGGCTAAGCTTTGCAGCAAAACAGTTTGGTGTATCAACCAAAAAAAAAAAAAAAACCCCAGAAAACTTCTTTGTAGTAAAATGCAACACATCTGTGCATGCAACGTGCCTTCCAATTACTGCTTTTCCAGTCTTTGTTAAGAGCCCTGTTTCTCCAACTCCCAAAGGTAAGCTTCACCAGGAAAAGGGCACTGCAGGCGTGTTGGGAGCGTTCCAACCCTAAAGATTGCTATGAACAGTTCCTGGAGAAAGATAAAACCACCGATTGCTTTAAGAGATGCTGGGTCTGTACTCTGGGCAGCCTTACAGCTGTGGTTCCAACTGATGCTCTGCTATCAGCATCCTATGGCACCAAACAATGAACTGCTCATTCCTCCGCAGCCCAGCTGACCAGTTCACCCTCCCACCAGGCTGCACACAAGCAAACTTTCCACGGTGCTGGGGAAAAGACCAGTCTGGGACTGGCAAAGGGAGGGCAGCAGAGCTGGGGTCCCACAGGAGAAGCTGGGGGCACTGCTCAGCAGCTGCCCAGAGCATGGTCCTTTTTTTGGCTTCCATCAGGTTATAAACGTGCTCCAGCCCACATCCCTGCTGACAGCCACCAGGCAGGGAAATACGAAGAGATGCCGATGGGTAGCTGTGTTCCAGGAACCATAGCTGCAAAGGAGCAGGGGTCCTGGACAAGTCTGTAAGCAAGCTTAACGGTTTTAGAGAAAAGACCTGCTGCAAAGAGCTGAGGGGAGGGAGAAGCCGGCACCTCCAGCGGGCGGTGGGCAGGAGGGCACCGCAGCTCTGCTGGCACGGCCGGCAGCTGCACAGCCAGTCCTGGCTGATCCCGAGAAAGCCCATGGCAGTCCATGCACTGCTGACATAACTGATGTGGGCAGGTAGAGCCTGGGGATCTGGAACGGTTGAAAAACACCAGCAAATCTGCAATAAAGGAGACTTTTAACTGTCCATGTATCACTGGTTTTAAACCAATCTCACAACATTTATTTGGTGCTTCTCTTATCCGCTAGAGGCAAGTGATCCCCCTGCTTTCATATCACAAAAAATACATTTCTCACCCTTATAATTATGAAGAAAAAATTGAAATTGTAACTGGAGTATCCTCAGTAATTCCCAGAACCAGAATTTAATGCAAAGCCTATGCAGTCATTTAAAAAAAAAATAATAATCTAACTTTGTACATCAGTCTTGTGACTTTGTGAAACTAGGTCATGAGTGTCAACTGCCTGGATCCAGGAACAGCCTGGGTTTGTCAATGGCTTGTGCTGACACTGCAGCATGGGGCAAGCTGAAGGAGAGCCCTCTGTGCTATCAAGAGGGCAACACACAATCTCCTCAGAGCCTGCACCACAGCAGCTGACCCTCGGGCGAGTGCTCTCTGGCCCAAGGGCTGGAGAGGAGCTCCGAGAGCAGGGGCAGCCCGGCAGCAGCGCTGGTCACCGCTCCCGCCAAAGCGAACAAACTGGAGCGCAGTGCTCTTGCTCCATGTGTTTGTGTATGGTGGCTGAAAAATGCGCCGAGACTAAAAATAAAATCTGCATTTCCACTTGAAATTCCAGATCTCCGTCTGGAGAAGGGGACACTGATGACGGTTTAAAGGGCTTTACAGGCACACATCTGTGTGTGGAAGTGTTCTTTGGATGAGACTTCATAACTTGGCAACTCGCATGGAGCAGAACAGTGACCTTTAGAAGTAGTTTTAGGATCTTCATGGATTTTTTTTTTTTTTTGGTGGGGGGGTTGAAAATTTGACTTGCTGTGATTCAAGCAGGAAAAACTGGTTGAAACCTGGGGAAGCATCCACATCCATCTTCCTTCAGGTGGCAAAACATTACCAATGGCTCCTTCCCATCCCACCAGCACAGCAATGTCCCAATGGCTCCTTCTCATCTCACCAGCACAGCAATGTCCCAACCAGCTGATGAGTAAGGTGGCAAAACATTACCAATGGCTCCTTCTCATCCCACCAGCACAGCAATGTCCCAACCAGCTCATGAGTGCCAGGAACAAACTTCCAGGTGACACTGCTACACCAGCCCAGGGTCCACCCCAGAGACCCACCAGCAGCAGAGCTGGTGATAGACCTACCTGCAACACTGGTCCTTGGTCCATCCAGGGAAGAGAGCCAGGCATGAGGATGCAATGCCAGCACAGCACAGGGGAAGGGCCAGGTCCTCAAGGCTGAGCTGAAATGGAGCCTGGCTGATGGGCAGCAGGTATGGTGGGGCCAGCTGGGGCTGCTCAGGGCCATCGTTAGGGCCATTAGGACCCCAGGGCCCTGGTGGAAATCTGAAGGAGCCCTTTTAGTACAGTTTGTCAGCTCATGGCCCCAGTGCAGTCTGAATTTCTGAGGAGGGTCTGCAGTTGGGTTTGTGGTAAATGCCCTCAGGAATACCCTGAGTGGTTCTGTACCCGTGCTAACGGGCATCACCCTGAGCAGTTCTGTACCCGTCCTAACAGGCATCACCCTGAGTGCTGTCACTGGGACGTGATGGCTGGCAAGCACGGAAACCAGGAGAAATCGCCTCACTGTTATCCTAGGTAGGAGTTCAAAATCTGAGTCCTTTGGCAATTTTTCATTAAAATAATAATTTAGATCAGAGTTTCCAACACCTGCAAAGTGCCCCTGAGAAGCAAGTAAATGATGTTCCACTAAAAATATTAAATATTCCATTTGAGCTAGTCTGATTGACAGAAATCGGTACTTACGTTTCCCAGCCAATTTTCCCACTCAAGATCTCATGGAATAAGTTGTGTTTCTGCGTTACAGATTTAGACCAGAGAGCAGCTCCGTGGCTTCTGGGCTGAGAGCCTGGCTTGGGGCTTTCAGGGGACATTTCCAGGGCTCGGAAAGCCGGCTGTGCGATATGGAAAAGGCCCTCGGGAGCCGAGCGGGCTGTTCGTTGCACTGGTGTGTTCCTGCACCTTTGCGGATGCCCAAAGGAGATGGGAATAACAGAGGCACGGAGGGGCACAGGGCTGCAGAGGGGCAGCGGGAGCTCTGCTCCCACCCCTGTTCCAACCCTTGCTTTTAAAGGCTGCCCAGATTAACCCTTTTGCTGGGTCCAGCTGGAGCTGCTGGGGCTGAGCTCGGGAGGCGAAGGGGCACAGGGGGAGCCATCCCCGCCATCCAGGGCCGTCAGAGCTGTGGCACATGCAGATGTTGGGGCTTCCCCTTCCCTTCTGTACTGCGTCAGAGAGACGATCTGTGTGTGGCTGCCCTCCCTGGCGTCCGCCCAGCCCGAATACATCTGTCTGCAAAGCTGAGCTGTCTCCTGACTTGGCTGCGGGGGGTTCCTGCTGTTTACTGTCCCCGATACCCACTGAGGGCTGGGACCAGGCGTCCGAGCAGGGGGAGGGATGACTGCCAGGCGGGCAGGACCCTTCCAGCCGCACTCGGTGCTGCTGACAGACTGACACCTCGCTTTTGCCGCTCGTCCTCCCTGCAGGCTGCCGGGTTTTGGAGCAGGGTCCTGTTTTCCCGAGGAGAGGGCAGGTCACTCAGCAGCAGCAGCCCTTTGGGAGGAAAGTGCCAGAAAAAGTATGCTGCATAAATGGGTCACAGTTGAAAGCTGAGGAAAAGATCAGCTGTGACCTTAGGATCAGATAGTGACAGAGCTTTATGGAGGGCAGGGTGGAGTGACACAGTTACATGGGCCAACTGCAGTGTTTTTATGGTGCTATGGAGATGGCACGTGTTACAGCAAGCTATTGCCTGTATGGACACATAGGTAGCTACTGAAAATGTACAGAATCTTCCTGATAAAGTCTCTTGGCTTCGTTTTTTTAGAGGGGAAAACCAAGGTGCTCTACAGAGCTGGATATGGGAAGACGATGGGTTAGCCAGACACAAGGGGACCAGATTCATTTTCTGACATCTACATAATAATGTCTTGGAGCTGTTTGGAAATACCAGAATACACAGTTTTTATGGTGTGGTGTTCTGAAACACAAACACACTTGTAAACCATTTCTCCTTTTGTATGTTTCCTTACAAAAGCAAAAAATAACAATGGTATAAAAAATAAAAAATACTGCTGTGCTCTGGAACATGCAGTCTTTGCACTTCACAGTTCACTTGTCTCTTGGCGTGCTCGTGCCCTCTAACTTCTGGAGAAGGTACCTACCTCACACATGCAAGAACTTTAGCAAATCTCTTTCTTTGTATATTTTCCTCAAGGCTGCCAGTTGTGGGGGAACCTCCTGAAAGGGGCTCCTACCTGCCTTCCCTTTTCATGGCTGGAACCAGAAGAAGTAAATTTTTTAATCAGCACTACTGGCCACCATAAAGCAGTTAGTTATGTTCTTTCAGTAATTTCAGTCCTGTGAGAAAACCAAACATTTATCAGGGCAACAAACTAACGACAGCGTCTAGTACTGACAGGAGCACCAAGCAGCGACTGCACAGGCTGTACCGCACCTCCCAGCTGATGCACCTGCCCTGCAATGCTCCTGGCGTGTTTGACACAGAGTAATTATTACATAAAGCCTCGCTGAGCAAAGTCTAGTTTTTTACGGTGTCTGTCAAGGGTTTGAGCAAGGTGTTGGATCTGGTGTCAAATAATCCCAGTACCCCTCTGAACTTGTGCCCTCTGAGGTGCTGAAAGTTTCCCAGAGCTGCCCAGCTGGGTGGAGTGTTGGGATTGCCCAGCTGAGCACCAGCACTGCAGCCAGGGATACCTACAGCCCTTCTCCAGAGTCTTCGGAGCAAGGAGCTTTGCATCCATCAGAGGTTAATCACCACGGTCTCGCTCTGGGATAGCAATGGGGAAACCAAATCACTGATCAGCCAAGTGACAGATATGAGGCAGAATGATGTAACAGAATATATGAAACAGAGATCCTCAGCTTTGAGTAGGGCAATTATACAAATCCAGAAGATCTCGGCTGATGTGGTGTGGCTGAAACAGCACAGCAGAGAATATGCCTGTAATCAGGTTGTAATAGCCAGCTCCCACAAGTAGCACCTAGAAACCTCAAAGGAAGGTGAGTCTCTCTGAAACACCACTTCAGCAGTCACCGGCATGCCTTCAGAGCAGAAGCATGACTCCAGCCCAGCAGGCCAGCAGAGTTACAGGAGCTGTGGGATTGACGAGACAAAAGAGAAGCGCCCTTGGGACGGGAAGTGGTTTCCCTGGAGAAGACAGAGCATTTCCATCAGGGCAGGCGCGTGGCAGGCAGCATGGTCAGAGCAGGATGTTGTAGAGGGATGGGCTGGCCACCAGAACGAACCTGGCAAACATCTGCTTCAGCCACATGAATCACTGCCGAGCGTAGGTTCAGTGGGGCAGGAGAGTCATCCCCTGTTCGCGCAGGAGCAGGGAGGATCAGCACGGCCTCGGAGGGCAGGCTGTGTGGAACATATTTTCCACTAGGAATTAGTAAGTGACTAATGATGATGGCAGTCAATAACAATGTGACAAGTTAGGAAATAATGTCCAAAGCCAGCAGCAGCTCCTCTGAGTAAGCGCAGGCAGGTGGAGCATCAGCCCCGCCGCTGCCTTGGGGGAAGGCTGGGCTTGGGCAGGTGCTGCTGGTGACAGTGGGAGGACTGGGAACCAGTGCCACCAGAAACAAACACACATAAGAGGAACAAAGTACTATATATAGGCAAGGAACATGTCAGCTGCAGGGTTTGCAGGAGGTTTTAGTGCCATGAACAATAGAGGAGCGTGGATGAAATGTCAGTGAGGAAGCGTGGGTGGAGCTGATAGCAGATTGCCAACAGATAGGAAACCTTCCCCCCTCAGATCAAGAGGAGCTGGCAGAAGCACCACTGCTTGCACTCCCCAAGGACAGAAATAATGCAGCTGCTTTGCTGCTTTACTGACAACAGAGCATAGCTTGTGCCTGTGGGAGTTAATATGCCCCAAATTACTTTTTCCTGGAACAAGCCACTTGCAGAACTGATATAACCACAAATGGCTACTCAGGGTTATTTTCATAGGAGTTTGCCAAAACCAGCCACACTTGGGTAGCTTTTTTAAAATCTCAGCATGCTGTTAACATGCACATGGAAGGACCTTGAGCAACATGGCCAGCTGGGGGACAGCTGTTTGGTCACATCCTTCCCATCCCTGCTACCCTGGGTGACTGACAGGGCACAGGATGTGCCTTTGCTGCGACAGCATCGGCGTTCCTCGGTGGGCTTTCCGAGGGGCTGAGTCAGGTGCTGCTGGCAGCATGGATTCAGGGAATTTTGCTCAGACAAACGAAGGATATGGTTTTCATGTTACGCTTCGGGATGACGTATCAGCAACAGCTGCTTTACCGGGAAGCAGGACAGCCATGTTACGCTTCGGGATGACGTATCAGCAGCAGCTGCTTTACCGGGAAGCGGGACAGTGGCAATCCCCCACTCCCTCCCCTTCCCTGCTCCCTGCACGTCCCTCACTTCCCTTGCATCTGATTTAGCAGCTGTGCAGCTGCTGCGGAGCTGGATGAGCAAGCTGGTCAGGCAGGAATTTTTTCTTCTTTTGGCAGATTTGTTTTCTGTGGGACCAAGGCCCTGCTCCGACCTGCCCTGCAGCCACCCAGCCACTAGACGAGGGTGCTGGGGAAGAGAGGAAGATGCTGGGGGGACGTGCAGGATGGTGGGGCTGACTGACCTCAAAGTTCAGGTCCCTCATCACTGTGTTGTCATACTTTCCCCTTTGCACTCCTCCTCCACCTTCCTCTGGGCATCGCCAGCCTCTTCCCAAGGAATGCCATTCACCTGCTCATTTTCTGCCCCTCCTTCCTCGGTAACCCAGCCAGACCGGTCGCACAGCAGCACATCAGGAGACATGCAGAGGCTGGGGAGCAACTTTCACAGTGATGCCCAAATAGGGATGGGACATCTTGGGTTGGTCATTAGGAAGGAGAAGGGCTCGTTGGCTGGTTCAACATCCACTAAATGGTTTCACGTTATGGATCACCTGAACACCTACTGACGCTCATCAGCCTTGTTGGGAGGTCCAAGGTTCAGGTACAGCCTGAAAATAATCTTAGCATGTTGGCAACGTGACCTGATCTGACTCACTGGTGTGATGCAAATAGGCAAACGTGTAAATGGACAAAGCAGCTCAGCACTATCATTTTCCAAAAGCAGCTCAGCTCATTTCCAAACAGAGCTAGAAAAGCAGTGATGCAAATCCACATCTTCCAGTAGCACCGTCTTGTACTTAGTGGCTTTCCAGTGAGGAGTGCAGTTTCCAGAATGAGCAAAACCCACACTGTTATGGAATAGGGAACACTGTCCACAAGTACCGTAGGGATTTTTATAAGGCAAATACCAGGTTGAATAACTCCTTTTTACAAACCCTTTGCCAGGAGCCAGTTTCACTAGTGATTAGGGTAGCCAGCTGAATTTGCTGCTTTCTGCAGAATTTCAATGCCACCAAGAAGCAGTATCTTCCCAAACTAGTTGGGCTCAGACTGACTTAATCAAGAATCCAGTAGATTTGAGATGAGGACTAGTTTTAACTTAGTCTGTTGATGTTTCTTTCTTACTGTGTAGTTTGTAATTATTCTTCCCCTCTCATGCACTACCCATAACAGAGGAAATTATTTCCAGGCAGAGCTCAGCAGCAGCAGCTGAAGCAATTGTTTTATTGACAGCATGGGCTCTCTGCTGTCACCAGACTTGCACTTTGACTAAGCCCAAATGAACTCATTCCAATTAAAGCAAGGACTTTAATGGTTCTTGCTTGAACAGCTTCAATTTTCACCTAAAATTTGCTAAAGTTTCATTGAAAATTCATTTAGAGTACATCTGTGTTTCTAAACAACCCATACATCCTAATTTCATCTCTCCTAAGGAGGTACGGGATACGCTGCTCGCTGATAGGGGGCAAGCGAGGAAGCGCTGTGATTGACCCCTGCTGAGGTTTCGGAAACACCAAAAGACTTGGATAAGTTGGTGTAGCAGATTGTTTCTTTTTCCCAGACCCCGGTGTCTGATGGTAATTATTTCTATTCTTGCAATCTTCTCTGATTCCCCAGCTGCTGTTTCTATTTACTGCCATAGCTGCAGTATTGCAAAACAGAGGGACTCCTTTTCACCCACATTTCCTCCTTGGCGAGAATAAATGAAGCCAGCTACGTCAGATGTCTTTTTTTCTCCGTCATCTTTTTACGAACAAAGAACCAAATCTGTCCTTGATCACTAAAAGCTGGATCCAAGGGACAGAAAATAACTGTGAGATGACCTTGGAGCCAGGTTTCTGGTTTGAAATACCTCCGAAATATAGCTTTTCCCTGTCATCAGATGATGGCCAGTTACTGATGGGCACGTCTTGAGCTGTATGCCGACAGCACAGCTTTCTTTCCATCAAACTCCGCGGCAGCCGCTCTCCTCCTGGGGGAGCAGCAGTGTCTTTTCCAAAAAAGATTCCTCCCACAGTCAGCATTTCCATTTCTAATTAACCTTTCCCAAGAAGCCAGGTTTGTCTGAAGCCGGGCTGGTGTTGGAAGCTCAGCTAACATCGGTTCAGTTGAGACACACCTGTGGTAACGCTGTCTCGCTTGCATTCAGGGTGAGGATCGAGCCCTCCAAGACCGTTGGCTCTGCTTGAAGGTCTCAGCTTCAAAAATCGCCCCCGCTTCTGCTGGTACAGCCCTTGATTTAAACCCGAAATAAAGCACAGTGCACTCTGTAGGTGGTTAAAAGCATTTTTCTTTCTGACTGGTGGTATATAATATATGCAAATCAGTGATTAGTAGCTAGATCCAGTGCAAAGGGAAATAATCCCGTTTATTTCAAGCGCTGCTCATACATTTCTACCTATCATTTAGTTAGATCTTAGGAGTTACCATCTTTAAAGGTTGTGTTTAAAATGTAAATACTTGCTAATATTAAAATATGATGTATATGGAATAGCAATGGTTAATGCCACCGGAGCATTAACTTCACCCTTTCTCATTGCTCCATCTGAGGCCCCATCTGTACATGGGTTTTGTAAGATGCAAAGAGGGAGGAATTTTACTTTTTTAAACTGAAACTGTTAACACATAAAAATTAAAGAAATACAATGGTGGTGGTAGGAAAGCCACAAGAATGGGCAAAAGAAACAAAGCAAAATAAATATATTAATTCAATTTGCGTAGAAATCTTTGATCTTCAAGATTAACCAGCACTGTTTTAGGAAAAAAGTGTAAGAATAACAAACACCAGCCTCCCTGGTGCCTGGTGCGTGGGCGTGCGGGGAGCTGGAGACGAGGAGCCTCACTCTGTGAAATAGCCTAGACTTTGGGGACACATTCAAAGAAATGAGGAAATACACCCTGGCTTAGGCTTGGCTCCATCCTGTGACAAGGCTGGCACACTTTTGTTGCAAAAAGGCAAGTTATTGCTGTATCCTTCTTGCTTCTCAAACTAAACCCAGGCCTGTCGCTCCAAAGGCAATTCTGATCTAAACAGAGTACAAGATTTTTCAAAAAAGAGATAGCTGGTATAAAGACTGGCATTTATAAATGTCAGCATAACAGAAATTTCGACTTTTCTGTCCAAAATATCCTTCTTGGTTCTTTAGTCTGGGAAAATATGAAGCAATTCAATGAGGTTACAGTGATGCTTCGGTTTACTGGAAAAAAAAAAGGGGGGGGGGGGAGGGTGTTTAATTCTTTCTGTAGTTCCATTAAACTTCTTTTTCACAGGAGAATTTTCTGGAATAGTTAATATGGAAGAAAATATTCCACAGTAGCTGGGCCAGGATAGAAATATTCAGGTGCTGGTACCCAGTTGTCTTTCCCTTACTTATTTTAGCCCATTCAGGGAATCACATTAAGCTAAAATGGGCTTTTGTTTGGAGCAAGGTTCCATGAACAGAGATGTTCAGGAATCGCTTTAAATTTTAAACAAACCTAAGCTAACTCCAGAGCAATTTCCTAACACTAGTTCTTATTTTCTTGACATACATTACTGGGAGGAGATGGGAAACGGAGAGACATACGAAATCCCCAGGCAGCATCGGAACAGATCTCAAAAGCAATTTTGGCTTCCCTGGGCTCCCGCTGCCCTCAGCAGCGAGTGCTTAAGAGAAATCCCGTTACTGCACTGGACAGCTTTCCCTTTCAGAGATTTATTTCCCACAGAAAAGCCCATGGGAACGAGAGGATAAGCAAAAAGACCCGGATTGTGAAATCGGATCCACGGTCATCTCCCCGCCCAGCCGGGGAATCTTGGGGAAGGACTTCACACCTTGTTCCCTGACAGCCAGTTTTGAGGGGGTTTAACACTTCAAGCTGAGAAAAAACGGTGGCAGAGGAGACTGTTTATAATTTCTCAAAGAGTACAGAGAACTTAAAAAAAAAAACCCAACCAAACCCTCCTTGCTTCATGCAGTACGGGAAGTGTCTGGCTCCCAACTGCATCTGCCAGGGGCAGATCTACAGCAAACAAGTGGGAGCACATCCTTGCACACTCTGTAATTGCACTCTGGATCATCCAGAGGCCAAAAGTATCAACAGCTTTAATCCATGACTAGATTACAAAGAAAAAACAAATTGGGCTGAGTGACTATTAGAGCTGATGGTCTGCTTGCAAGAAATCTCCAAGCAGTGGCTGCAGCCAGGGCATGAAAGGAGAGGGACCACCTCGTATTTGGTGCCTTCACCATGCTGAGCGGGGCAATGAGCAGCAATTCATGCCATTGCACAGAGAACCCTTAAAAGTTGGGGGCTTCAGCCGATGTGCAGATCTAGGAATGGGAATGGGTTAAGGCAAAGCTGGAGAGCTTCTCAAGGCTTTTGCTGAGTTTGCAATTACGACTGCGGAGCTGCGTGTTTTATCTGTCTCTGCTGTACCCCCTGTGCGCACACGCTGCCGGCACTGCCAGCTGCTGAACTGGGCAGCTGAGGAAGGGGCAAAAATGCAGCCATCCACCAATGGTACAAATCGGTGTGATTAGAAGCTCTTTCTGCACGGCCACTGCAAAAACTCAGGACAACCTTACTGAATGCCACAGATGAGCACATACGCTCCAACGTGCCTAGCTTTATGTCAGGGATGTGTTTCTATACTGTGCCAAAGCAGCTAGCACACACGGGGCTTGAACAGCATAGCCCAGGGCACTGGAGAGAGATGTAAAACCAGCATTATGCTGCAAAAATGCGGTCTGAGAATCATCTGCTATTGTCAGAGACTGGAATGTAGTCCCACAGCACTGTATCTGGGGACTTCCCATCTATATTTAGGGTGTTGCAATGCTACCCTCTCACCCACACATTCTCACCCACAGCGGGATGCCAGCTCTGGCATTTCTGGAGCAGAAAACAAGCCAGATCCTGCACCCCCATCCACATCGGTGTCACACACATCAGCCCTCGAGTTGGGGCAAGAGCGTGTGGCAGGGCAGGGCTTGGTGACAAAACTCTTCATCATTTCCAACCCCTTCGGTGACGGAGAGAAAGGTTAAGAAGTGACTCAGAGCTCTCCAATACTTGATAGCTGGTGTTAAACCTCTGTGCACCGCTCTCCCTGGAGCTGTTTGCGCTGCGCCCGGAGCCTGCCCTGCAGCGTGGGCTCAGACAGCCTCTCGCCCTGCGAGCCACAGCAGGGCTTTCAACACCCCTGCAGCCCATGGGGCTCTATGTGCATGTCCCAGCGAGCACAGAGGTGGTATTTACACTGCAGCGGCTGTGTGCGTTCCCAGGTTTCCAGCCAACAGGAGCAGGGATTCCTACAGGACTCCTGCCCTATGGAAACCACACCCTTTGCTGCTCACACATCCTTCTGCAGCAAACCCAAAGAAACGTTCAGTTTAAGAGCAGAAACCTGATGCTCTTGGCTTGTTTGATTTGCTGTTCACGTAAGCCAGCCCAGAAAGCTTAGGCACAGCCTTTTTGTTCTCGCTCTGTAGATTTAAGACTTATTCAACCACTTGTCAGACAGCGTGAGGCTTTTTTTTTGTGAAGCCCCTCGTCCACCCAGCACTCCCATGTGCACTGTTCGTTAAGCTGATGCTTAATATTTTCCATACCATCACTGCTGCACACCAGGATATACATATTGAAATTTGCCCTTCCCCTTTGATTCATGCGGAGATGTCATTGCGCACAGCCACGGATGTCAGCGCGGTGGCACTTACGTGTCCCCATGACACAGCTTCCTGCGCGGAGCAGCAAAAGCCAGGCAGTGAGGCAGGAACCCCTCACTGCTACCAGAGCAGCGCCAGAAAACAATCACGGCATGTCAATTAAGCGGGTATTTAGTAATACACTGTCGTGAGATTGTTTGACAAGGTTTGGGCAAGGGAAAACGGAAAGTGAAAGTTTAAGACTTAGAACCAGATGTAGATTAAAGGCATGCTGTACTCCAGCAGCATTTCTGAACTCTGTGATCTTTTTTGCTTTTAGGAGAGCCCTCAGTTCTTGGAGTTGTGGTTTAACATGACAAACTCAATTTTCTTTTCAGAACATGTTTATAGCATTTGTGGTTGCAGAGCAAAGGCTAAAATACAACTTCCAAAAGCACAAAAGACTGCAAGGCTAATAACCCCACCATTCTCCCCAAGCCTAAATCCTCTCCTTCTTATTATTATTTTAAAAGCCTTTACTTGTTAATTCAATTTTTTTGAGTGTTTAGGACTAACAAAGTGGTGCAGCGTCATTGCTTTTGCTTAGAGCCCCCACTGCTGCAGCACAATGGGCTGCTGGAGGGTGACAGCCTCTCCCCCTGTGGAACATTTGAAAATGATTATTTAGCCCCAGTTGTGGAGGGTCAGAGCCAGACTTGCAGCAGCAGCATCTTAAAATAGCAACTGTTTTACTTGGTTTATAAATCTAAATACCATTTATGGACACAACCCCACAGACAAGGGTGGGATCCCCTTCTAATGTATGAACCTCATGTTTCAGACTGAGAGAACTGAATGAAACTGCCAAAATAAAGGCACATCATGGAAAAACCTGCAGACAGGCAGCAGAGGTGATATATGAGCGTGGAGCTGTGTGCAGATCCAGAAGCAGGCACCACGTCATTGCTTGTTTAACATCTACCAGTGCGTGAGCACAAGGGGTGAAATAGCCTCTGGTCCTTGTGATGGTCCCTGGGGCACAGACGTGTCCCAGCCCCTGCCATTGGGGACAACAGAGCCCAGGGCAGCCCACGGCCACAGCAAGGTCACACACAAAGGGCAAGGACAGTAGCACAAACTACTGCAAGAGTAGGTCAGAATTGCCTTGATGAGGACAGAGAAGCGATTGCACAATTAGTGCAGAAGCGAAACAGCCCACAGCCTTTGTCACATCTCCAGGGAGCAGGGTGACGCCTGCGCAGCCCCAGCCGGGCACCAGCGCCTCTCCCTTGGCGATGCAACACCTTGTGCTCAGCCCAGCACAGCCAGGGGAGGGCTCACCAAGGAGGGCTTTGGGTTGTGGGATCCTAAATGAAATCAGGGGAGGTATGAAAGGACCTGAAGATTTGCAGAGAGTTTGGGGTTGTTGGTTTTGTTTGGGGTTTTTTTTGGTTTGTGGTGGGTTTTTTTTTGGTTTTTTTGTTTGGGTGGTTGATTGTTTTTTTTACTGCAAGCTGGATACAAATAGCTTTAATCCCATTTTAAAGCACATTATTCAGGCTTCAAAGAATGACCTGTGGAGAGGGGCAGGGAGCTGTTACAGATGTCAAGTCAAGCACAGCACAAAGGCAGCATCTTCTGAAGTGTAGTGTCCAGACCTTGCACCTCCATCTACATGGACTTAGGATCTGAGCACGTGGATGCAACTGGCCTACGCGTGCTGGGTTTACATCACTTTTTAATCATACGAAAGATCACCTCCCTGGAGTGGATAACATTAAGATAAAATTTAGAGAAAGAAAAAACAAAGTACAGGCAGGACCCAGAACTCAAACATTTTACGCAAGAGTCCCTGAAACTGCACATTTTTAAACAAGCGCTGTAGTTTAGTTCTAAACCTTGTTGCATCTTTGTAAATGCAAGAGGCAGAAAATAAGTAAGCATCATAAGATATATTTGTATTTCTGTCTAAACATTTCCAGAGGCAGAAAGAGGATGGGGTAGGACTGGGTGCACAAGAAGTTAATGTAAGACAACATTATTTATAAATTCTCTGAGGAATGATACAAACAACTTTTCTAAGACAAGACTTAAATTCTTGCCATATTTTCGTTAAACACTTTGAGGACTTTTAATTACTCTTTCAGAGAAAACGCCAGCGTCACATAGAAATCTTCAAGATGGTTACGCAAAGCGCTATGAAGCGAAGGTCTCCAATGAAGTGGGCTCTGCAGAGGGGGTGGGTGGGCTCCGCAGAGGAACTGGCTCACGGATAAAAGTCAAAGTTAGTGGAGAGTCTGGCGGCATCTGAGAGAGTTTGTGCCTGTGAGCCACACAGACAGACAGCAGCACTGCAAGCCGCTGCATGGGAAGGTAGGAAGATATTTCCATCACCAGCCATCCCCTCCTGCAGGGAAACCCAGGTTTTGTTTGGGGTTCTCTGGCTCTGACGCTGCCCTGCAGCCACTGAACATTTCTGCCTGTGTTAAGGGAACAACGGAGTCCCTTTGGTCTGTGCAAAGTTTTGCATTTTTGCCTTCAAATCCAAGGCAGAGCCCCGCACCTCCTGCTGCCAGCACGCCTGGATCGCTGACAGAGGCTGCAACTCCTTTCCTGCATCGCTGGAGACAGATCGCTTGTACATCAGAGATTACTGCAAAGTCCAGACCAGGCCATTCTTGTTTGGGGAGAAAACGAGAAAGTACAAAAGGTGACTGCGGGTTATGTTTATAGACTTACTGTGCAACAGCAAAGCAGTACAGAAACCAGAGAATGCAGAAGGGCACCAAAAAATACCAGTTCCATGCGGATTTTGTATGTCACCTACCTGTGAATGATCTGCTCAGAGAGGGGGTATGAGCTGGCTGCAGCCGTGTCCAAACTAAGACAACAGTATGTATTTAAAATGTCTTTGGAAATCAAAGCACTACTTGAATTCCAGATTTAAAGACCATATCTTGATGAATGTACTCGGGGAAGACCAAGCAAAATTTTACAAGCAACCCTAATTCAACCATTTCTTTTGCACGCCCAGTTTGCCCCCCTGATTATGTTCTTTTGACACAGATGTACATGTATAATTTATGCACTGATGCAATACCTATTTGCGTAACACATAGCACTCCGTGACATTCACCAGAAACACTCGGGGAGGAAATCCTGACTGCTTGGTGCTGCCTTCACACAGCCTTCCCCTTCTCTGGGGCAGCGCAGAAAGTACAGGGAACATCCTCTGCCATCCGCTGTGCATCTAACAGCGCAGATCCCTTCTTATTTACTTCCCCATATGGCTCAGGCTCATTGACACCATTCACAAACAGATACACTGCGGTGTCAGATGCAATTGCATGGCAGAAACCACAAGTTACCTCATCTCTGTCTCTCTCCTGTTGCTCTCTCCTCGTGCGCTGTACATCCTTGGCGCAAACAGTAAATATGTGCATTGACTGTGGTATTTCGCCTCTGGTTTTGGGATAGCCTGCTACTTCTACCTGAGTAGCTCTGAACGTTTGTGCCGGCTCTCTTGGAAGCCGCGTCAGTAGATTCTCACTATTGACTTCAAAAGAGTTCAACCCTAGCCAATAATTTTGAACCAAATACTTATGTTGTTCTTGCTTTATCCACCCTTTGTGACTCTTGATACAGTCTGGGATCGGGATTACAAAGGCTTGGAAAATGCAGGAGAGGGAAGGGTAAAACCCTGGAGCTCCTGGTTTGGGATCTATCTGAAATGCATTGATGGATGCTGATAGCATGTGGGCACTTAAAACACCCAGTGCCACAGGGATGTCTATAAATGAAAAAACACTGAAATTTGCTCTTCCACATCCAGCTCACTTCAAAGGGGCCAAGTTATAGTCTCATATTTTACTGGGGTTTTGACACTGAGTGTTATTCTCATATAGTTCTTAAGATGAAAAGACAAATCTTTTTCTGTGGAAAAATGGATGGAAATGCCTGTTAACTTTGAAAACAGGTTTCTTGATCTACCTATAATCAGTTTTTCAAGTATTACCTGTTTGGAAGGAGAGGTTTACCTTTGCCAGTGCAAGCTAGCCGCAAGCCGTTTGCAACCAGCAAGGTCCAATGCTGAGCTATAACGCACGTGCCACCAAGCATCCACTGCCCGCCCACTTCTCCTGTGTTTTGGAAACACTTACTGGCCTCTGCAGCTCTTCTGGGCAGCTCACAGATAACCTCGTCGATACATATTCTGTATAAATGTACACCTTCCCATGTCTCTACTGATTTTTCCTGACCTGTGCCGCACATCTCCAAGTACTGGTGCAACTTGCTTCTTGCCAAACGCAAGCATCTCTGACAAAATAGAGAGTCTCCTCCTCCCTGGAGGTCACGTTGCTATACAGCAAGAGCCTTGCTAACGCCAGCAGTGATTTATTATTGGCTGGAGATCCTGATCCGATAACGCTATTTGTGTTGGTAGGTTGCTCACGTGTCAGGATTAGTGCAAGACGCCGAACAAGGAACACAGTGTTCTGCTCCTATTTGTGTTTCTTGCTATAGTTCCCTCAAAGACTAATGTGATTAACTCCCCTGGCAGAGAAATGACACTCCATTCCAGGTCATTTGTACCTGCCCCTTGCACCTCAGGAGTTCTTAGAGGAGTTTAAAATCTGATGAAAAGCTGAAGTATAAACAGAGCAATGTGTAATACACGTATTTACATCAAAACAGACGTTTGTGGATGGCTCCTGTCACAATTTAGGACCTCAAGCCATCAGCAAAGCACCAGGAGATGCTGTATTGACTTTAGGGACATCACTCACATCCTTTTCCAGATGTAAGGCCTCAGCACTGCCTTTCTGGAAGTTTTGGAGTGACACTCACAAAAGGCAGAGCTGACCTCTGCCCGTCAGACTCTCTGGCCGAGGGACACCTGCATTTCACAGGGCAGGGGCTCCAGCATGCCCGGCAGCTCTGCGCTGTGGAGCCTCAGCTTTCTGCAAGTGTCCCCAACGGGGACTCTGCCGGGAGCAACGGCATTGCAAACCACTGGAAGGATGGAGCAAGAAGAGATCTGCAGAGAAGAGTCTGCAAAGCAAATGCATCTCCATGCCTAAATTTTTGGGTTGTATAAGCACTATCTCCATCTAGGTTTCCTTCTTTGAAGGAGGGAACCGCAGCCTTCCCCTCTTGGCAGAGGGGTTCCAGGGCTGGGAGAGCGTCAGGTTCACTCGCCCGTGGCTGCAAAGCACGAAGCGACCAAAACACTAATGCCTAGACCTTGACTGCAGCCATCGCAACAGCCCCTGTGCAGGACACGAACGGGGGAGTGAGCTGGGGCTGATCACACACGCAGAAAACAGACCCATTTAGTCAGAGGCTGACATTTCTACATAGCTGCTTTCCAGCTCCAAACACAGAATAGTTTCCACTGTTTCCCTTTGCACACACGCTCGGAGTTTTCCAGACCACTCACCTTTGGCGAAAAGCTCTGTGGCTGGCCCCTGCTAGAAGGTCAGCTTGTTTGGAAACATGAACAAAACTCTGTCAGTTGTCACGGACGTGGGGCAGCAAACGAATTTGCTTTTAGATCTGAGAGTTTTTTAATTCATCATTGTCACAAAATCTGTGCACCCACTTCCTTAAAATGTATAATTCATTTTTTGAATGAGACTTTTGCAGACTGGTAAACAGAATTATCCCCTAGTAATTTAAATATGTAAGAGGGAAATTAGGTCTCCCATTGCTACACAGAATTATTTCTTTTTTTTTTTCAGCAAAACCTATTTTAGTCCTGTACTTTTGGTGCCATCGTCAGATTTTTTACGTGCGCACGCTGGTATTTGCATAATTTCCATGAGGGAGACTGAAACGTTTCAGGGAAACACAAGGCAAAGTCCAGGAAGAGAAAACTTTTTGTTCGGGGAGAAGGGAAATGACAGTGCCAAGGCTAACCAGGGGAGTATTTTCCATTGTGCCGCACGGGGCTCGCTCCCCGGTTCTGGCTGCATTCGTTCTGACATGTACTCCCCAGCTGTTCATTTTCACCGTTTCCACCAGACCGGGGTGTTTTGGCCAAGCGGTTCTGTACAGACCTACAGCTCCTCTCTAGCTGGTCAGCAGAACCAGCACCAGCAGATACGGTGCCAGGAAGACGTGACCCTCAGGACACTGCTGAGCAGTCCCTGATTTTCCAGCCGCCCCCCTGCCTTCAGCCTCTTGCCCAGGATCTGCTCCAGCATCTGCGAGGCCCTTCCATCCTAACTCATTGAAACAGCAGAAAATGATCCAAAAGAAAATTTAATAAGTTTTATATTATGTTAGAAAGATAAATTAGCTTCGTTATGGTTCAGAACTAGTTCAAGGATGGGGCAGGACTGCACAGCTGAGAGCGAGCAGAGGAAAGGGCAGAGAAGCAGCAAAAGCAGCAGAATGAGCTGCTGCACTGGCTGGAGTGCCACGGAAACACTGCTCAATATCCAAAAACTTCATCCTGGCCATCAAAGAACACCTTAGCTGGAGCGTGAAGAACAAGGGAATGTAAGAAGTAGTGAAACTTGGTGGAATAACAACAGTCATCTTAAAAACCCGCACATGTCTAAGGATATGATACACATCCTGAGTCAGCACATCAACAAATGGAAAAAAAATCTTCAGAGACAGGTTGGGTTTTAAACTGCACTGGAGCTATCTTCTACCTCCAACTTCCTTCTATTTCTGTGATTATATTTCATTAAATCTGATAATTTATTGCATGACCTCTGTAAATATTCTGTATGTTAGATCATTGTTGGCATTCAGCTTCCCTTTCCCACATCTGCCATTTCGTACCACATCTCCTTTTCTAGGAGAAGACCATTTGAATAACAACTGCAACGACAATGGCATTTCATCCAGAGGCACCACCACAGTTCACACCCTTCCAGTATTTCTGGTTGTCCCAGTTACACACAAATGCAAAGACAGAAGAGATGAAATTAAGAAGGCCAGACTTTTAAAATACAGGATCTACATATACGCAACCTCAGATAGCCTCCACTTGCCATTATCAAGCTGCCCACCGTATCCAAGAGCCCAGAAATCTAGAGCTGGAGAAGGATCAGAAGGCTGCCAGGAAAGATGTTTAGGATGACACTTTCTCCTGTATTACCAGCACAGCTGACGAATTGCAGTTTGTTTCACAGTTATCTTACACTGAAAAGTCACATGGAAATACAGCACACAACAGAAAATGTTCGGCTCAGGATGGGAAAAAAGCATTCGTGGAAATAAACACAATAATTATGACAATATACATCAGAGAAAGAATTATATTCATTACACTCTGCGGAAAAATGACTAAGAAAATATATGCTGGTGACATAAGAAGCCAAGGGCAGAGTTTAGAGCTGAATCTTCAACCCTCGTGCTTACCTGGTTATTGTCTGCAGTGCTTTCTTCACACTTCTGGTACAGAACACCAGAATTATTCAATGGTGCTGTTTTCACCACTCCTTCCTTGCAGATAATCACCACGACAAGGTGACCAAGGACTCAGGTACTACGATTCTGTTCCATAAGAAACCTCAAGAGTTTGCACTGCTCAGTGTTTCTGTACCTTTTTATTTCTTCATTAGCAAATAATTCTTTTTTTTTTTTTTTTTGGCCTTTCTGGCCTGTTTTCTTGATTTCAGTTGTTACCTCTGTATCGCAGGTGGGAGCCCAAATGAATCTCAGATGCAGCAAAGCATTCAGTCTCCCTGCAAATAGGAAAAAGTCCTTATGACCTTCATGGGGACAGAGTCACTTCACATCTATTACACTACTGTACAGTCTTCATTTATTTTTCATAGTTATTAGAGCTTTCTTGCACAGCTTGTAGATGAAAACCTCATTCATTTTACGCTTTAGAATGAATGGTGCTTTTCTTCTTGTCACATGTAAAACCCCACATGTAACTCCATCCCTTCGTCTCTTGGTACAGGCCAAAGACTTATAAAATTTTCTCAGGAATCTGGATTTATTACAAATAAAGAGCAATAGTGAAAAAAGAGACAGAGAACAAAAAACTATACAAAAGCAGAGCTGGTCTAAAACTTTAATGCTCACGGGAGAGCACTGACGGCACTTGCACCACTGACCAAAATGAATGGGAATTGCATATTCCAGCCACCCTGCTCCAACAGCTGGCAAGTCCTCAGAAAAACAGAGTTTACTTCTCCACAAAATCTAACCCTAAGCAAAATGCTGAAATATTTGTCTTCCTGCTTGCAACAACATTATTTCTTTTAAAAGAACATCCCTCACACTATAAACAAGGAACACAAGCATTTGTAATAACATAACTTAAATACACCATGAATAGTTTAAAAACTGGTTAAAAAAGTCTGGCTTGTAGCGCTTAAGGGAAGATGGAAAATAACGCAGTCAACAGAGAAACATTATACTTCACAAGAGAAATGTTCTAATCTATTCTTAACTCACTTTTATCAATAATCCCCATAGCTGGCTTCCGGCCATCCCAGATGAATAATTTAGAGCCAGGAAAAAAAGCCGTTTGGACAGACATTATCCACATCTGTAATTCATCTGCCTTGCTATATTAAGTCATTCACCTGTTAAAAGCTAATTTACCAGTATATAGACAAATATGCTTAAAGGTTACACAGCTAAAAATAGCACGGCCTCCAGGATTTTCTATACTGTGAAATACATAAATTCTCCTTGTCAGTATGCTGCTATAAAAAGGCGTTGGCTTGTACTTCCAAAAGCAGACTTGCAAAGTTCAGTCAGGGGTTACATCTTGCAAACACAGCTTAAATAGCTCTGCAACGTATATAAAGGTGCGCGTTTTGTTTTTAAAGATCATTTATTATTGCTGCTATTCAGCAAAAAAGCTATCAGGCTCACCATCTGTGAACAGTAGCACATGTCTAAAACTAACAAAATTATGAGTTGGGTTTTTTTGGTTTTTTTCTTAATTTTTTTTTTTGTAAATTCTCTATGGCTGATCTAACGTAAACCTGGAAATTCTATTTCTGAAAAGTCACTGCCCAAACGTGCTCCTTCTCTCTCGAGAAGGGTGACGGGGCAGCTGCAGCTCCTTTCTCCCCTGACTGCCGCTGAGCCCCAGGCTGGAGCCTGCACCCACCCTCCCCAGAGCCCCTCGCTCCCCGTCCGGCTCCTGGTCACCTGCACACCGGGAGCCACTGCGACAGTCCCCCACTGTGTTTCCACTCTGAGCTCTCTTGGGCTAGTGGGAACGTGGCTTTATTCCATCTTGAGCATCATGAATAAAAGCGTTTGCAAAGCTGCACACGTGTGTCACTGCCTCTGCGCTGCTGCTGTGACAGCCCTGGGGGGGGCTAATAGAATATTTATTGTTTGTCATTAAACACACGATGGAAAAAAATGCTCTTTGACTCCTGGGAGCCTGAGATGACTTTTACTAGCCTGAAAGATTAAAAAAAACAAAAAAAAAAAGTTCAATTTCTAATCTGGATCTGTAAATCACTGAGATGTAGAGTTAACTCTACGGCTTATGTCTCCAGTGGCCAGGACATCACCCTTCGGTGCCACCCAGCAAGGCCTTACTAGGAGTGAGTGAAGTCTGCTATGCACAGCCACTGTCCTGCAGTTTCCTTCTGCTAATGAAAATGCAGCAGGAAAGCCAAGGTGGCAGAATGCCAGCGACATTAAATAGAAAACATGCAGCCAGCAAGCCTTTGTCCATAAAAGAAGTTATCCCAGGGTCAAAACAACAATGGAAAATTGTAGTTCTAGTGTCACCACTATGCCAAGTGTCGTCAGGAGCAGAGGGTTCTGCTCCAGCCCCGCAGAGGGAAGTTATTCCATTGCATGGAGATAGAGCAGGGCTCCCACCCGGGGGGCTGACCACACAGCTGTGTCTCTGCCTGCACCCAGCCCTTCCACCTCCCCCATGCACAACAGCTTTCAGGAAGAAGGTTTGATACTGCAGCTATTTTTACTAGTGCTCCCTATCCTCTTGTCTAGAGATGCAAACACAAGGACAACTCATTCTATGAAAAACAAGAGCCTTCCTTTGGTACACAGGATGCTGGGTTTTCTGTGGAGCTGTGCTCGCACCTGTTCCCTTTACTGCTGCGTAAACGTCCCCAGCTCCCGCAGAGCCTTCCACATACTGTACACGTAACGCATCCTCCTCTTGCTATACTCATCGCCAGGCTTCAGTGGGAGAAGTTGGCGTGTCCCTCAGAGTGCTCGTGTCGTTAGCAGGGTACCGTAATCACTCATTATCTCATTTACGGCGCTGCGGCACAAAAACAAAGACAAATACATGAATCCATTCACAAACATTTCAAAGAAATGCACAAGTTTTCCTTTTAGCAGGATAAATATTGAGAAGTGACCTGTCAGCTTGCAAGATCAGCTGGCATCCTGCTCTATAGTATTACTGATATTTACTTTCTCTTGCCTTATCTAACTTGATTAACTTGTTTTCAGGATATAAGCACACATCCATGTTTATCTTTCCGAATATAGCACCATGACTGGAGTAAACCTCTGCTGGAGTGACATTCCACTCAAGTCAATGGTATCCAGCCATGTTCTGACACGTGGGCCGGGCTATCTCTTGTTTTCACTGTTTTTGGCTCACACCCAGGAGCGGTGCTGTAGCTGCACTGAAGCCCAGTGCTGCCCGGGGGACGCGGGGTCCGGGCGCTGCAGGCTCTGCCTCGGGGACACCGCCTCGGGACACCAGCCTCATGATGCTTCTGAACACACGCAGGGAGCAGCGCCCACCTCTCCATTCCACCCTTCCCCACTCTTGTGGTCCCATGCCCTTCATCCAGTTTTCTTTTCTGCAGCTCCTCTCCTCCCCATCACCCCAGATTCACACCAGCTTTCAGCTGCCCACATGCCCCTTTCCCCTTCTTCTGCACCTGAGGACTGTTCGATTCTGCAGGACAAGCCTTGGCTGCCTTTGTGCAGAGAAATCTCAGGGCAGCACACCGGCAGGAGCAGACAGACCAGCGGTACTGGGTTCTGATATCGGGACGAGGTTTATACCCAGCAGGGAAGGCGCTGCACCTTGCAGCAGGAGGTTCCCCCACAGCAGAGGTGTGCGAGCTTGCACCAACTGAGACTTGGCTCTGAGCAAGCAAAAGTGCAAAATTATCAGAGAAAAGATGTACTTTTAAATCAAAATGCTGAACAGCTTACCAGATCAAAAAAACCTAGGCTGGCTTAGGGCTCCAGGCAGGAAAACAAAGCTTTGGTTTCATATCCTTGTAGGTTTTAAACCCAGAGCAGCATCAGCTCCTGAGCTGCAGTAGACTTTTGGCTTTGGATCACTCAGCTCTGAAGCTCGAGTGGTCAAGAAGCGTCATTGATGGACCTGAAACTTCTAGGCTTCGCACATATCCGATTTGTGAGCTAAAGAAAGTTAAGGGAGATTAATAACTTTATTTCTTTAGTCAGAGCAGCATCTTTTCAGAAGCAGTGTTTGTCTGACAAACACTTCAGGGGAGTTAGGTTCAGAGATGTAAACGCAAACCATCACATTGCTGTTCCTGGAACACAAACAGCCTTTTGTTACCAGCAACCTGGAAATGAAGTAATGGAACAAAGAACACAGAGGTGTTTGATGGCTCTGCTAGAGTCACTGCACTTGTGATTCAGCTCTTAAATCTGGGGTAGCAATTTTCTTGTAAGATCAAAGAGAGATCCAATATATGCAATAAATGACAGACTTTATCTTCAAACATTTGTCCTCTTAATAAACAAAAGACAGGGAGAGAGACAGGAAATCAATACATTCATTTTAGAAATAACATCAAGAACAATAATCTGAGGAAGAATAATAAGAGGAAACAGAAAAGATAAAGCACACTGGAGTAATTTTAGACAGAAAGAAGACAATAACATTCTTCAAAACTAGCAGGGAGCTACCGCGAGGGTGACCTGGGTAGCTGGAGGTTATAAATAGCATGGAACAGTAGAGAAAAAGAAATAGCAGAACTCTTCAAGCCAAGGGAGAGGAAAGAAACGAAACTTTACAGTCCCATAAAGTTTTTTGTGCAGCAACCAATACTCATGTGGGTGGGACAGTACTTTTTTCCTCATCAGTGTTTATGAGCGTCCCTCTCACTGCAGGTCAGAGTTAGAAAGACCAGAGCTGGAGAAAAAGTTTACCAAATGTCAGGGCTATTGGCACAAAGCCACAGGGTAAGATCAGAGGACTTGTAATTGGGCATTTCTAGTGAGAGAAAAGTGCTGAAGAACTAACTTAAGACAGTTTTCAAAATGATTGTGCAATAGAGGGAGATCTCAAACACAACAATGTTTTAAGGAAAAAAAAAATAGAAGTTTAACTTTAATCCCACGCAAAAGAAGAAATATCTGTAGCAGTTACTTTCCCCAAATCTGGTTGCCTTAATGTTGTTAGAAACAGACAAGGAGCTCCATGTCTTTGAGAAGAACCAGTGCAGAGTCTAATAAACTGTTGACCATTTAAGAACAGAGTTCATTTCATACGGATGACTTTTTCTCCTCTTGAGAGTATTTTACCAGATTATAAAGGCACTTCTCTGACTGCACAGATTTCTCCCCCTCCAGTCTGCCCTGCTCCATTCTCATTTACTTTAATCAAACACTGAGGTACGATAGTTGTGGGCATTTACTATAACCCTGCAATGCACAGGGAAAAGTTACAAACAAGGCAGCGCGAGAAAGAAGAGGGATGCAGAAGGGGCAATAGTCACCAAAACAAGGACCATGCTTCTTGTGACTTAAGGATTCTTAATTATTCCACTAAAACCAAGCTCAGGCAACCCCACCTCCCAACACATTTAATGGCTTGCCCAGGCCAGCACCTGGATCTCAGTCAGCACCGAAATCCCCTCTTTAGCTTGTGGAAAGCTATTTGGAGTAGTCACTGTCATCATCCAGTTTTCAGACCTTGCATGGATATTTCATTACGTTCTCTGTTTTCCAAGATGAGTCATTCTTGCTTCAGAGTCATTACTGAAGACAACTCCACAATATGCAGAGACAATGCAATATTTTCCTCCTTCCAGAAGTTTTCTCAATAATTTTATTATTCCATTTCAGAGGGCATTATAAACACGTATAATGACATTTCTACTGTTCTTGGGCCATCAGCTGCTTCTCATCACAGTTCCAGTTCAGTCACCAGTTCTAATGAGTTCTTTCTCACTGAAATTAGGGGAATGATACAGATAGACATTCAGTTAAGATTTGGCCTAATTACATAAATAAGCTAATGCCTGTAGCAAGAAATTATTTCTTTAAACAGTTGATTTAAAAAAAATATTTAAGGATATTTCTAAGTTAGTGCAGTGCCAGGCAAGTGGCTCAGTTAACAGCACCTGCACCCCTGACAGCGGGCGAGATAATTCCCACCTCCCTGCTTTCCACTGGAGATAGTTGTCGGAAGGCAAAGGGCACGGTCCAGCTTTAAGTTTTGTCACTACCACAACTGGCATTCACTTATATGCCAAGAAGAACAGCGGCCTCCCAGCTGTCCAGGAGGCATTTGGGGAAACTCATCAGCCTGTCCCCGCCGTCAGCACCTGCCAGTGCAGACCTGCGGGATGGTCAGCACAGGTCACCGCCAGACCTCCGCTCGCAAGTCTTGATTAAAGACTGCTTGCAGCTATTTTTAAGTCCTAGAAAACAGGCCTAAGAAGGAAAGAATTAAACTATTCTATATTTGGAGACATACTTGCTGACAATGGATTTGGCTTCCCTCGCCCCTGCTCTTTTCTAAACCCCGGGATTCAATATTTTATCCTGAGCTTCAAGCTAAAAGCCCAAGACCAGATGCTTTTGATACCCACGTGATTTGTATGACTGATCTACTTAAACAGACTGACAAATTCTCATCTTTGTTCTCCTTTGCTTCTCCTCCTCCCTCCATTCTCCACCAGGCAAGAAATACAAATACCCCAACCAGCTGAAAGGTCTGTTCAGTCTCATCACACATACACCTGCTCACAAACAACGGTTTGTCTGAGTAAAGATTTTGTAATAAAATCTTCCTGCTGTGCTACAGGATTGAATTTCACTCTGATTTAACGTAAATGATATGAGATGGGAAAACTACAGAGGTTTGTTTTATTTTTTTTTTAAACTTGATCATCAGCTGATGACCAACAGAAACAAAAAATTGCATTTTGTACAAACCTATGACATTTCCGTTAGTTCAGTGAATAACACCAAACAGGCCCTGTTTTGTCCCCCAGAAATATTTATGTGTTTTAGTTATTAATCAAGAGAACCCAGAGCTTCTATTTCTAAAGTCGTAACTTCAAAGGTGCTGAAGCTATTGTGGGTCAGTAGAGCAGACAGCCCCAGCGGCTCCATCTAAACATAACCACTGATCAATAACAGCCAAGTTAAGCAGTAAATATCTTACAATGTAGCAGAGAACTTTAGTGAAGAGATCATCACTAATCCTTAGGAAATTATTTAGGAGATAGTATTGAGAAACTGTTGGCCATTTAGGATCTACCAGTTTTAAACTCTACAATTCAAGATTGCAGTATGTCCCACCGCTGCATATATTTCATATTTTAATAACACTCACATGAAGTTAATAGGTACATTAAAAGAATCCTTCTTTTCTCTTTATGAATCACAGAACACTCTGCTCTGCACCCTTAAGAAAAAATGCTTTTTTCAGGTTTTCTGCACAAGTTTAAGGATTTAGTGTAAAGCACAGGAACACAAATTAACAGTTGCACATGAAAAATCAGCCCTTTGAGGAAAAGGCTTGCTGGCTTGCCATAAAAAGCCAAACAAGAAACAAAAATTAGGTGCATTTAAATCAGAAGTGAGATGCGTGATGAGCGCTAACACCTATTGGAAAAATTATTGTGAAGAAACAGTGAGTGCTTCTCTCAGTGTTACTCAAGGCACGTTAACAATTACATTCATCTCCTGCCGAGGCTAATCTGAATTTTCACAGTGGTTCCCAAAGACCTGAGTTGGTCTCTTATGGAAGCACAGATACAGAAAACTGACTTACTGTGCTCACTGCTTTGTCTTGTCCTTAAAAAGCATCTCCGCGCCTGCTTTCAACCTCTGCAGCCTGGTTTTTCAGGTTTGGTTTGGATGAATCCATATGAAAGATCCAACAAAGTCAGCCTTTGTGTACTTGTTCTAGCATTGCTTTTATTCGCTGCTGGTATCTTCTACCCCACAACAATAAAAAGCTTTTGATTTCTTGATGCTGGAAATTCACAATCCCTTGCACCGAAATGCTATAGGAAGCCCATGACACACTAAAAAGCCCTATAAATATTGACATTTGTGTGCGTCAGGTGAGACACCAAGGAAGCTGTCACTTACTATTTGTAACCAAGCTGAACATTGGAGGGGTCCATGTGTGAGCATCTTGCTGTTTCATGGAGCTGACAGTACACTTCAACAAAAGCCACCAGCCCTGAAAGCAAACTTCCCACGCAGTCTCGCATTTCCCTACAGCTTATTTGACATTTATCAAACACGTAAAGCAAAATGATACTTAGAGACAGTAAAAAGGAACGTAACAGGAAGACACATCAAAAAGTTTTACAAAAAATGTTGCAGATTCTGCAAATAGCCAAGCAGAGAAGGGAGAGGGTGGACGAGGCGCTCCCTGTGCAGGCACTAGGCTCCCTCCCGGCACAGCAGAGTGCTCAGGGCTGGCTGCTGGGAACCCCGGGCTGACCCTGACACGCTGCCCACGGAGCCCAGGGCAACCTGACAGCTCAACAGGAAAATTCTACAATAATTGAATCAACGCTAATGTTTCTTACCTTCAAGCATGATCAGGATTTATTAAAAAAAAATATTGCATTTGCAGTATCCTTGGAGGAGGATGTAATTTGCAACCTGAAAAACTGCAGTTACTATCATTTGCAGCAATCTGTTCTCACCTAGTGTTTACTGTGTTTTGATGGTTACTGGAAGATTGGGAGCACGAGCCCCCATGTCAGTGCTCTCATCTAGAAGCCCTAACTCTGACATTTCCTATTGAATGTATCGCATAGCATCAGCTCCTAGTTTTACAGAACTACTACCCCACCCTGTAAAAATCTGATTCAAAAAGAAAATTAAAAAATACTGTATGGTAATAGAGCATCTTTCTCTCTCATCTCCAGATTGGAAGGAATGAGAGATTACTACACATCAGCAAAGCAGCAAGTGAAAGCACAGTGGGGAGAAGGGATTTCTGCTCCCAAGCAGGGGCAAAATCAACAAACCCAAGCTTCTCATGAGAACCTTGTTCTTGAAAGGGTGAAGAACAGTTAAAATGAGAGTTTCATTTTAGCCTTCTGTGTTCAGGCAAAATATCCAAGGCAGTCTGTATGCAATCTCTGCAGATCCCGAGTTCGTAGACGTGACTGTCTGCAGAAATGCATTACAAGGTCAGTTGTTTGCTTTTGCACACAAATGGAAACGATTCCCATATGGATTTACTGGGCTCTTTGACAATGTGATGGAATAGATTTGGCCAGCCAGAAGACCCTTCAGTGTGGTTTAGTGTATCATGTGCTTTCCTCAGAGCCATGGCAAAACGGATAGATGGTTCTGGATGAAATATCTGAAGACGCAGTGAATTCTTCAAAGACCCTTACTCGATCCCCTCCAGCAGCCCTTGACAACCCCGTCCTTAATTAATTTATTATATTACATTATAATAACAAAGGTTAAATTCTTCTCTTTGTTGCTATGGACTGTTTGATAGAGGTGTGTAACAGAACAGGATTTGTGCCACTTGCAATAAATTATGGCCAAGCGTCACTTTTAAGCAGGCTTCATTTCAAGTAAATAATTAAAAAAAAACCCCAAACCTTATCACAGTCTGGCAGTTAGGCATTAAAGCATTCAGTGAACACGTTACCTCCAGCACAGCTGATGACACTAAGCAAATCCAAGAAATTTCTGGGCAAATATTTTTCTTCACCGGACCTGGAACGGGCTTTGCATATAGTTCCTTTCCTCTGCTTGAATATAATAGCACCTTGGTTACCAAGGTGTTCCCTGAAGTAGATTCAGGTATTCATGTCAAAGTATTTTAAGAATCTGTCTTCACTTTACTGTTGGGAGAAGCAAGACTGTTGAACCTTAAGGCTTTTGCACATTGTGGGAACACATCAAGCCTTGAAAGCTTTGTCCACAGACCCCACAACAAACACGACTCATGAAATGCTATTCTATTCTCAGTGCTATGATGCTATTTATAGCATCATACAAACTATTAAGAAACTTTTTTCTTTGAAGTTTAGGCATAGCAAGGGAATAATAACTTGGGTAAACTGTAGTGCTCACAGTTTCTTTGAAGTGCGGCCACACATCATATCTTGGCAAAATATGTGGCTATGACGAAGGATCCCAGTTCCCCCAAATAATTCTGACATTCACAAGTTTGCTGAGATCTAATATCTGATTGTTTTGGCTTAGGAGTGACTTGAGCACCAACGTAATTTTAAGAACATGAAGAGTGGAACAGTTTCCTTGCCATAAGGCTCTCACTCGCGTGCTTCATGCTTGGTCTTTACATTTATTCTCAAAAAGGTCCTACAGTTCTCAAAAAATGCTCTGGGTAGGATTTGTCAAAAGCTTTCAGCACAGACTCATCTGTTCCTACGCAAGTTTGTCGTAAGAGCTTGGTAAAACCCTCTGCAGCAGAGAGTTACAACCAGTTGCACATCACATGACTGTTGGTGCTGTTATCAGTTCTGCTCCGAGAACTCCAATCACGCAAGAAAGAGCTCATCACTGGTCATTTTGGCCCAGACTGAAGAGATAAGAGAGTCTTCCCAAAGACAACATTTGAGGCACAATCAGTTGTAACAAAATGTTCTAGAATGCCACTAGGCTTACAATAGATAGTTTTTCTCCATACAAAATACCCTTTTTCTGCAGTTTATTACAAGGAAGAGCAGGAAGCATCATTTTGCTGGAAATGAGAGGGAGCTGGTTGTTTTGCATGCAGCAATCAGAGAGGAAAAGTCCGGACGGTTCCAAACACTCTGGCACCTTGCAACTTGGGCTATCATGTGCAGCCAAAAAATTTGCAAGTGTTTAAAGCCAGGCTTAAACCTTTTCATTTCAAACCTATTTAGGTTAAAGCCTGTTTCTCCTGCCTGCAGCCCAGCAACATTTCAAGTCTAGTAGCAGTTGCGTAAGACTCGATAAGATCCTCAGTATCTGCAAAAAATCCCCACCCCATGTGAACTGGAATGTGGTAAAGACACCAGAAAATGGATGAGAGACAGGACAGAACATAGGTGAAGCAGCTTGTGCATCCTCTTTAGCCCTGTGTTCATTCCACAGGCTCCTGCAGTCAGCGTAAGAGAGGAGCCAGCAGTAGTCCTGCTATGGAAATAAAACGACTTCTACTCATGGTGCAAAAAGCATTCGCCTGCAGCTGCTCATTCTGCAACACAACTTTTAAAAAAAAAAGGCAGTAAAAGAGTTTAGATGAAAGATTTAAAAATGTGAGTAATTTCATTTTTGTCTCCTGTGCCCTCCTGGCACAGTGTGAGTTCATGCAACATTCCTAGACCCTGAGAGCAGGTTCGCTTTCCCCTTATAAACAGGACATTGCTCTAAGTTTTGTGTTTCCCATGTTTTAATTCAGAGCAATGATACAGGAATCAAATGCAATAAAAAGCTGTTGCTAAAACACACCCTGAAACATGACCTGGCCCAAAGGAACAACTGTCGCACTTTGCACACCATTCAGAAGGGCATCTGGGTTCCTGCGGCCACCAGAAGTTGTATTTTAATCACTGCAGAACATGATATGCCCAAGATAAGCATGCAAGAGCTGCATAACAGCCAGTATTTTTCCTCAGGTCATGTCAGGCAAAAAGTACCGTAGTTTCTTTTCTTTGTATCTGATTTTATGCCAACATGTACTCGGAAAGCTGTCGTCTGGCCCTTCTGCCCCTGTGATGTATTGCATCAACCTCCCCGTTCCCACAAACTCATTTTTAAAGAGCTTCTGTTCATTTATGTCTGCCTCGTAAAAGATCTCTTGTGTTGTTTTGCTCCCCACCCCCTTCAAGATTAATAAACATTCTGCTAAGAAAAAGCCGTAGCATCAGTCAGATTTCATAACCGATTAGATGGGAGATACTGCGTCTGCGTTCGTAACGGGCCTCATTCAACTGTTTTTGCTGCTAAAATTAGCTCAGCTATTTCCTGAGAGAGGGCTCGGTACAGAAGCAGAGACACCAGCACCGCAGCACATCTGAGCCATGCCAGAAAACACGCTGAAAAGCGGATTGGACTGTCCAAGAAAACCGAGAAACCCCTCCCCACGCTGCAGATCCCAGCCTGGAGGGACCCTGTGCCCCACGCGACAAGGGGAAGCCAGAAACTGATGCAGAGGACAAAACAGTGCTCAGCAGCTTTATCTCCTATATCATCGGAGCTGCCATTGTTATTGATGCCAGGACTCGTTCTCGCTGTGTTTGCTGCGGAGCCGCCACGCACCAGCCCTGCCACCAGCAAGATCCACATGTCCTGGAGATGCCCGAGGTGCAGCCGCCTGACAGGCAGAGGCAGCAATTCATAACGATGCTTCCTGCCCTCACACCTGGAAAGATGCTCTACACAATTTTCCAGGAGTTGTTGAATTCAGCTGATTTACTGAGTTCGGTGAAATTCAGTCAATTTTGGAGCAAGGGACCAAAGTTCCAATAGCCACGCTGTAATTAATGCATCCACGTCAGCATCTGTGCAGGGCCTACTTACATCCTTCTGACGGCAGGAAAAAGATTGGACCCTGATAGAAGATAGGTCACAGTCACCCCCACATGTGGCCTGTAGTAGCCCCAGCGTAACGCCAGTGTGAATCCTCCCCTCCCCTGCCAGCCCCGGACACCAGGCTCAGGGGAACGTGAGGGTGACGTTGGGTGCAGAGTCCAGCACACACCTGATGGACACCTTCCCATAACTTTCTTCTCCCAGGAACAACAGGATCGGCACTTTTCTTTGAAAGCTGTGCAAAGAGCATAGGAGTACAGTGCTTACCAGCTCCGCAACCCCCTTGGGGTTCAGGCATTCCCCAAGGAAGAAAGCCAAAATCCTCTCCTTTTCCCACAGTGAGGCCACAGGGTGCAGCGTAACAGTAGGGCAGATGTACCTTCATCTCGATAAAGTCAGAAAATAAGAATACAGTAAGAATCCAGAAACACTGCCCACTCTGTAAGCAGCAAACAGCTTTCTACATCAGTCTCTGCTGGTTGCATTTTCTGCATTTTTACTCCAATTAACCGTAATAAATTCCAGTCGTCCCGCAGCCAGCCTGGGCTCTGCAGATACAGCCTGAGAACAAGGAGAGCAAACAGGCAGAGAGGATGCTGGGCTATCAGCTGTGCTTTCTCAGATTTTAGGACAAAGCATGCACTGAGGACAGGGTATTCTGGAGGCACCTGTCAACCAGCAGCGGCTCTGCTGCCGGAGGATATCCAGCCTTGGTGCACCCTCTGTCTGGCTTAGGCAGAACCCAGAGCCCCATCTCTGCTGCAAGCTCATCTTCCCAGCTTCCTCACATGCATTATCTTTGGAAAATAAAATATCCCAGCTGACTGGTTACATCAGTGCCACAAGCCTTTCTGGACAGGTCAGACAGCATTAAGCCTGTGGGGTGGTCTGAAAGATAAAAAGAATCAGGCAGTAAAAGCAGCGGGCATCTCTCATCGCTGGCTGGAGCTCCCAAAGAAAGGCAAGGCCAGCCTTGACTTGGTCTTACACATTGTGTCCTCCAAATACAAGAAGAGCTGGACTATTCGGTAAATCCTGATGTAGTTTTAACAGCAAAGCAAATACAGACCTAATTAGTGTTTCTGCTCTATTTAGGTACTAATCAGGTATGTGGTACATCACACACTTAAAAGTAAAAACATGCCTTAATACTTCCAACATTGCCAAAGACCACTGAGGAAGCTGGACAAAGAGATCAAACTATCACTGAAAAAATGACCTTTGTCTCCCACTTCTACACAGTAGGCAAAGAAATGGCATTTTCAAGTTTAAAAATCCATTACTGTATGCTTTATCCTCAGAGATAAAAATACAACAGCACACATTAGGACTGGATTAATTAATTAATACTTCATGCAAAGCAGACTAGTTTAATATTTTGTAATTTCAAACTAGCCTTTGCATCTCTAAGCATTACTCAGTTTTCTGTTTTTCTTCAACCTTCTTCTGTCATGAACTTGTGAAATGGATATATTTTGTTTGACCATATTGCAAAAGAAAAAAGGTCAGAAAAGCAATTACAAGAGTAACAGAGAATAAATGTAAGTTTTGGTAAAAATGAAGAACAGGAACAGCACGTAGAAGGTTTTTTACTTGAATTGTTGAGTACGTGGTTTAGCAGAAAGAAATGGTGACTCAAAGACTGAGCATTTACCACCTTTGTAAATACACAAGGGTAAAGCATAAAACGTCTTAGAAATAATGGACTAGGAACAGTATGGACTAAAGCCCAGTCTAAACACCTCATTTTTAATTCATCACTCTCTCACAGCTGTTCTGAACTTAGTTTCATTTACAGTGTGAAGGAAAACATTGGAGGTATTTCTGATCTGCTGCTCTTAGACATTAGGATCTCGTATTTGGAAACTGTTTAAAAATACAGCAAGTAGCTCTTCAAAGGCAGTGAACTAATCGAGTACATAAATGATATATGCAGGCATGAGCCTACATGAGTTATTTATGCAAGAAATCTGACCTTAGTAGCACTCTTCAAATGCACAAATATTTGCAGAACTGGGAACCAGTGAAATGCTGGGAAAAAAAATCTTCTTACACACACACACACAAAAAAATAGGTTGTGACATCATCTATAAAAGTCGTGAAGCTCTTAAGCTCCACTGTTGATTGTGACATCATCAAAAGAAAGAGAAGGATAATGAAAAACTTCCTCACATGTGTGTGAGACCCGAGTCCAAAACTAATTGAAACAGACAAACCATAGCCAGTTAACATGGCTCAACTTGAAAAAAACCGTTAGTCCACATCAGTTTTTCTCACCAGTGGAGTGGCTGATGCATCTGACAGACTGTCTGATTTGTCTATTAAATATTTTTATTTTTAGGGGGGAAGCAGTACATGAATGCATGACTTAAAAATGCAGGATTTTATATAGACAAAGCAAGCCTTTGTAGCAGAACAAAGATCTGGACTTTGGCCTCATCCCAGTGAAGATTGCTACCTCTAGAGCCAGCCTTTTGCCATAGATTATATTTACCAAGAGAGGAGGGCTGTAAACTCAGGCTAAAATAGAACCTGGAGCACACAATGCACCCCCTGTGTCCGCTGCCAGCGCAGTCATTAAGATTTTACAGCAGCTGAGAATGATAAACTTTGTTTCCTGTATGTTGTGTTTGCGTACGCAATAAACCACGTGGTGGACAGAACTCGCTGAATTTAGCTCTGCGGGGAAAGAGGAGCTGTCACCAACAGAGAGGATGCTCGAGTGGCTCCGGGTGCCCGTGTACATCTCCAGCTGCCCCCTGCAGCTCTGCATGAATACAGACAAAGTTCCGTAACGCCGTACTGCATCACGGAGAAGCCCTCCTGAGCTGCTCAATGAAAAATAACCAATCCTGAGACACTAGTGCTAACTAAAATTGGTGTGAGAGTTATAAGAATAATGAACAATTTATATTTCCTTACAACCAAAGGAAAGGGGGTTCTCACTTCTCTTGCTCTCCCGTCACACAACCAAAGCACATTTTCAAGCGTTTCTTCCACCTTCACTACAAACCTTCCAAACCCTGCCCCAGATTTCTGAGTACAAAAGTCTCAGGACATTTTCTCTGATGGTACTAACTTATCTCTTGTATATCTAGTACTCATTTGTTGCAAAAAGAACTATGGCAGAATGTATGATGATCCTGATGAAATGTTGCATGAATATGACACAGCTCCATCTAACATGAACAACAAGCAGCTCCAGCATTATATCAATTTTTGCCCTTTTCATCATTTCTTTTTAAGCCCCTTCCACTCCTGCAGAAGCTGCCACACAGCTCTGTGACAGAAGAGGCCACTTCTCTCGTTTTCCCAGTCTGAGTACTCTTTGCTGGTATTGAGCTCCATTTTTCAGCTCTTGGTTTCCAGTTTCCCATAAACTCACCAAGTGGTGTCAATTCCAGCATCACCTTGTACACAAGCATCGCTAACTTCTCCTCAGGACAGCACAGCATCCTATTTTTGCAGTGCACCAAGGCCCTTCAGTTCCACCCGGCTTCCTCTCTGGTGGTCCCCCCTGTGACCCGAGTACTTGGTACCCAAGTCTCTGGTAAGCTCTGGACACGCTCAGGCAGAAGTTTGTTAAGTAATCCAGACAATGCTGTTAGCGGGGTTTTGGTGGCTCCAAACCGTGAGCAGATGGCACAGCGTGCAGCTCGGGGTGATTCATGAAACACAAAAAGGACAACAATCTGCTGGAAGTGTCTCATCCCACTTCAAAGCACTGAACCACAATTCCAGCTGCACAGAATTTGGATACTGCTGCATCATTTCCAGGGAAAACAACACTTCCCCCCCCCACCCCCCCCCTTTCATTCACATAAACACTGTTAGGGGCCAGCCCCCCAGAGCCATCCATAGATTAGTGTCCTGCATTGAATAAACCAAAAAAAATTTCCAAAACAGTCAGCCAGTCTCTCCTTGCTTTGACTTCTGTGTTTCTATTTTACTGTAAAGTTACATGTTCATAAAATATTTTATAAACATAACACAAAACATCCTTGGCAGTTCGTATGCCATTTGGTAACTGACAAGAAAGACAGACAAACCTGGAAACAGACTTTCCCATATATTCAAGGGGTTTGAGCGTCTAACAGAGACACACACAGAAGGGCTGTCTATGCAACAAACTACTCCCATGGCATTATCAGAAATCTGACTTGACTGTCTCGTCATCGGGACCATGCCCTTATAAAAGCTGCTGAGGATTGCTTTCACATTAATGATGTGTTACTACAGGGACCTTACCTGGAGCAACAGGGGGGGAGGATGCACCCGGGGCTCTGGCAGCGTGTTCTTTAAGCCCAAACATCCAGAGGCTTTATTCTGGATCATGCATTAACTGCAAGAGGTTCAGGAATCTTCAAACCTTCAAGCCTGCCATTAAACAGAAATACGGGGCAGGGCGGGAGGACAGGGGAATGTTTCCTTCAGGCACGGAACGCACGGAACAGAGACACAGCATTCTCCCCTCTTCACTGGTCATGTTATTTTCCATGTTTGTTGTGCAGCAATAGCAAGTCAAATGCAATAATTTAAATGTATGCAGTGAAATGATCTCAAAGGGAAAACACATCCTTGTATAAGTTAACACATAAGAAAAAGACCAACATTCTACACTCCAATTTTGTTCCTTTGAATTTTTTCTTCTCAGTTGTAAGATTCAATTTTCAAATAACTTTGGTTATAAAGTTTGTGTGTGCATAACATTTCTTACCCAGAATGCTTCCTAGAATCACAAAAATCTTGAGAGGGAATGGAAGAATCCGTCCCACTACAAGTACATTGAAATTCAGCTGCACTCATCAGGTCTTTCCTTTAAACTGCCCTCTGTTATTTGCTGCAGTGCTTTTCCTTACTTTAATTGATCAAACTTGTGGATGACATTTCTGTAATCTTAAGTATTAAACATTCATTCTGACCAGGAACTTACAATGAAATTCTTATGGGAACTTTCACAACCGTTAGAACACCTTCAGTTGAGCAACAAGAACCCGATCTCCTGGCTACTTCTATTGGCCATCGCTATGCTTTTTGCCATGGGAGGAAGATCATTTTATGTTTAATCAATGATTTATTACGAGTCACAAGAAGTGAATCAAGTTCTGTGGAAATGAATCACACACTACAGCCTTATCCGTTGCTGCTTCCTCAGGCTAGATTTCTTGCTGCTTATGGAGCTCACTGATGTTTCTATTGTCGTGTCTGACTCTCGCATGTTTCAAACACACTGAGAGGTTTAGATTCTTCATTACCTGGTATCATGAACTTAACAGAAACAACTGCAGCGAATGCCAACAGAATGAACTTCCTCAAACAAACTCCAAGTTGGTCACGAAACAGCACACTTCAGACAGGGTTTGACATAAAACTAAAGAATGAATTTTTAGTAGTCAAAGCTAAAGGCCAAGTTCAGTGATCCCTAGAGTTGACCCACGTTGTAAGATGCTCAACACTGCAGAAAAATGCAAAATAAAGTTCTAAGAAGAGGCTGCATATAGTAAAAAGCTGCTCAAAGAGGCAGCATAGTGGAACGTGAATAGGTCTAAAGGCATCCATAAGACACTCAGGATTCCTCTACTCTGTAAGAAAAATTAGATAGTGGGAGATCTTTAGAGTACAATGAAAATTGTTAAGCATCTCACAGCATCCTTGGGTAACCACTCCCTGCCATCTGAAGAACAGCACGACAGAGGACCAAGCCCTGCTGAGTAATGCCACAGCAGCAAAACCCACCTTTGTCCTGACTTGTGAACACCCAGAGAGGAGCCTGGACAAGGGACGTTGGTGTATTCAGTTCGGTTTGTTTGCTCACTAGACAGGGTGATGCATCAAAGCAGCCGCACAGACCTCCGTTGCCCAGCGCTTTTTCCATGGCACATGTAATACTGTACAGAGACACACAAGCAAGTTCTGAATAACGGGTCTCAGGTATCTGGGACAGCATAATCCCGCTGTCCTGATCTCTCCATTTCTCAGCACAGTGTGAAAACTCCCCCAAGACAAGCTCTCTATCATCTGTCAGGCAGACAAGAAGCACTTTTCTCATTCGTATGCAGACAATGTTAAGTAACAGTCTCTAGCAGTTCCTGCCGAATGGGACAGCAATGTCTGTCTCACTTCCATGTATCAACAAATAATTCTAATGATTTTTTTCCTTCATGTAATCAAGCAGGTAAGGCAGCGAGACAGAGAAAACTCAGTACATCCCTCACTTGCCTTTCACCAGAGAATTGGGAATGAGGTTACATGAGAAAAAAAAGTCACAAGGAAAACTGGTACATCATCTTATGCTAGTAACTTTCGACAGTGTAAATATTCTGTGAACTGAGAAAACAATAGTTCGGAGGAGGACAGGAGTCACTGTAAAGGGACCACTTCGCCCCATGCCACAGCCTCCATTTAAAAGCTAAGATACATGAACATGAACGCCTTCATCCGTCCCACGGCTATCGTCCCACGGCTATCGTAACAACCCACACTTCTCTTTTCCCTCCATCACTAGAGCATGTCCAGTATTCAAGTCACAGTCTGCTTGGCTAGTTACACCTTTCTGATGAAATAAATACCACTCACAGACACATACCGTTCCTGAAAACACACCCCAACAATGCTTCATCACTTAGCCAGCAAGCCCCTGCTCTCATACCATCCGAGAGAGGATACAGAGCTGGAAGGCAGGGTGACATTTAAAAGACAGAACAGGGGAAAAATAATGAAAGCAGCTGAAAAAGTTCCACTTTTAAATCTCTTCTTTTTCCCCTTAAGAGCAAACTGCATTTTCAACAGTAATCTAGGAATCTGTCGTCACGTTTAGATCACCTCCTAGCGCTACCGCATCCAGACTTCAAAGTAAATACTAAGCTCAAAACTTCCTGAGATGTTCTGTAGGTTTCCAAATGATTGAGAAATTACCAAAGCATTACTGGAAAAATAAAAAGTGGAATGGGAAAGATGTGGTACAAGAAAAAGCTCATAATATTCTCTTCACTCCTGGAAAACAATTTTTTCTATTGAGAAACAAAATTCGTAAGCTGTGATGCTGTTTTATTTTTTGAAGCACACCACAGAGTAACCACAATGAGTCAAGTCAAATGTGTCCAGACTGTTCAGGGTTCTTTAAATCTATCAGCAGAATCACACACGTGTTTTATTTCCTCAAGACTTACTCTTTGCTTTTCCATCAACTGTAAAAGCAAAGGAGCTTAATAATATCTTAATAGACCTGACAAGGAACAGTAAACCACAAACTGTTTGGTCTTACATAGCATAACACTGTCCATTAAGGACACAGAAATCTGACTTTTTACTATAAAAACCAGTATTCGGCACTTGCTGTTAAGATAGACACTTCTGCGTACCTTTGCAGCAGGGCTTTCAAATAAGAGGCACTACTGGATGTTCAAATCAGATTATTTTTATGAGAAATATCTTACAGATATTTAATGTTTTCTTGTTTAAGTTGGGAGTACAGCAGTTATCTTGGTGCCATGCTGTCATCACTACCATTAGCAGAAATTAATAAAAATATTTGCTTAAAAGCACACTAAGTTTTCATTCACTGAACTGTAAGTATCAGACACTGATAAGGTCGCAGGTGATTGCCTGGTTATTGTCAGAGACACAACCTTAGCAATTAGCAATGAGTATACTTAAAAAAATAAGTCAAATATTAACATAATCTCCAGTGGATGTAACTAAAACATAAACAAACTGTACAAAATTTCCATGGAAAATACTTATCATGGCAAAACATGTAATTACATTTGCAAAGTGCCTTCAATATAGCAAAATCTATTAGCTGTTATTAGCAGAGGGAAGTGAGATTATCCACATCAGACAAAATGGCTCCATGGCGGAACTGTTCTTTGCAGCACCTGTGGCTGTGACACCTGACAGAGAAACCTGCCTCCATCTCACTGCACTCTGTAACGGTGGGGACAACTCTGCATTGTCATCACTTCTGCTAAACAACAGATTCCTTGAACACAGAAAGTTGAGAACGCTAGCAGAACTTCCTGTGAGCTATGTTGCTATTTTTGATCTTACAGGATAAAAATACATTAAAGAAAAAAAACCAAACAACTGCATATAGGTGACTGATTTAAATATCCCTATCAGGTGTCCACCAAGCAAAAAGGAGAACTATAACACAGAAATGGAACTGTTTCCTCTGCAGCTGTTTCCCTAAGGATGCCTTTCTATTTGTGTTTTATTTCACAAGAATGCTCAGGGACCTTAGAGAATATCCATATTCTATAACCCTGCATAGTTCCCATCTCAGAAATACATTAACTTTCAGAGAAAGAAGTTTCACCAGCAAGGCACAAAGCAATCAAGCCCAAATATCCTTAATGATCTCATTTTGACTTATTTTTTAACATAACTTTTTTGCTCCTTCTCTGCAAAAACTAGTATCCATAACATACTTCCACTATTAATAAAACTTCTGTTGTTATCATTATTCAAGGTTTGCTGAGGATACAGCCTCTTACAGCAGCAAATCATGTTAAAAGGCTTTTGCAGGAAAGCCAGCATTCCTTCACAAAGGTACCTGATGAACACAGGCTATGAACTTGACACTTCTTCACTTTCCCACTATACTTGTGAGGTTGAAAACAAATAAAGAAGTTAATTAAGGTTCCAGCAAGTATTCTTTGGTGGGCACATTTACTTCACTCTAGGAGGAACTGCACTGTCAGTTTGATGCGGCTTAGACATCCTCATTACACTCACTGATTTTGAGGAAACTTCTTCATAGAAGATTCACACCCATTCTGACAGTATATGGTTTGGCATCAACTCCAATTCTTCCAGAGATCTCCTTGCCTTCCAGCTTTTCAGGCCCATTAAGCAAGTACAACTGCCATTGAGTAATAGAACAAAGAGTTTCAGCTTTCTCAAGACAAGACATACTTCCAACTGAAGATAACCAAAACTTTCTCTGTTTAACATTCACCAGAAGCCAGAATGTTCCATACAGCTGCCTTACAAACCCAATAAGGTTGGTTGCTACCACTGCCACAATAAGACATGCTCTAACTTATGAAGAGGTTGATTAGCCACTTACTAATAGAAATATACAATATACTGAGTTTGAGATGAAATGTTGCTACAAGAAAGGTTTAGTCCCTACCTGGTTAGGTAGGTACCACTAAGGCTTTGGAAATGCCTACAACATAGAATTGTTTCTCTTCAAACCCAGCAGTAAGCCAACTTTTACGGAAGCCACGGGATAATCCACTGAAAAGATTTCAGCCATCCCAGGAGTAGTTTGAGGGATATGTAAGAATTATTTAATTCCTTTATGTTTGTCAGGTCTAACCATAGAAACCACGTAAGAGTTAACATGGAACTTGGCTTTTCCTTTCCCCTAAATGATACTGCTGCGATGAATTACTGAATTAGGGAACTCTCAGAGTTTATGTGCTCATCAACCTGATCAATTTTGTACAAAACACAGACATGGATCTCATGCTCTTTTCTGAAATAGATTTTACCTTTCCAGCCACAGGAATGACTCAAGTGGATCCTGTCAGCAGTAAGAGAGCACAGTACATGTTTTACTTCTTTGGCCAAAATTTTATCCTGTCAATATATATGCAATATATACGAAGCACCAACAGATAAGAGAATTTGTTTCAGATCAGGGTTTCAAAAAATTCTCTAAACATAGTATATTCTCATCATACAAGCCTACAGTACCCAAAGACCTCACAGTTCAATAAAGCATGCCTATAAGCAAAGCAGGTGAAACAAACATTTTACTGGGTTTAAACATCTTCCAAACAATCCAAGTTATTTTGCTTGATTTTCTTGTCTGGATCTTTTAGGGAGAAACAAATTTATATACACTATACAGTGATTCAGTAATTCAAATATTACATATTGTTACAACAGCCTGTTACTATCCTTACCAAAAACAATTCACCTCTTCACATTTCACATACAAGCAGCACTGAAAAGGTAGGAGACCACATGAGCTCCATTCCCCAGATATTCCCTTTGGTCCATGGAAGACAGTTCAAGCATCTTCCATTACATTCCATTGTTATCAACAAGAATCTTCCATACATGTTTTTTCTTATATTAAATTACCTCCCAAGATCAATTGAAAGGCATTGTTTTAAAGACTTAAATTTAACATACTCTAGGACAGTATTACCTTATATCCAAGCACATTAGCTCCCCAAAACAGCGTGCCTTCTTTCTAACCCAAACTGAGAATGCATATACTCAAACTCACAAGGCTGACGACCTCCTATACATATCCTAATCATCTTATCCAGTAATAAAATACCACAGAAAAAGGTTTGCCAAAATAAAAATGGGAGTATTTATTATCTTTTCTATGAAGCAATGCAGATCTTTTGAGATTATACATTGGTCTTTGCAAATGTTTCTACCGCTAAATTAATACTTTTCAATTTTGTAAAAAAATTAGACACGTACTTCATAAAAACAAAGACACAGGGTATGTCACTGAACAACTGGGATAGTATTATGATTGTTAGTAGGGATGAGCAAAGAAAGCTCATGCTCAAACTCTGGCATTTGTATTTGTGTCATTATCACATATTCAAGTAGGACAAAATGGGTACATTTTCCTTGCACATTTTAGGTTCACTTTCCAAGCCTTCAGAGATCAGATAGACTGTTAAATACTGAATTTGACCAAGAGAACCTAAACATTATTTAGCAGTACTACACGCACAAGATGCAGGAGAAGGAAGAAAATTAGACCCGTGCATACAGTACAAGACAGACTGTTACAATTGTCAAACGTGCGCTGGACAAAATTTAAAGTTTATGAGAAGTTTTATTTGTTTTCTTGAAAATAGTTTCAGAAGCACTAAATTGTATGTATTTTGCAAAGTCATCTTTACTTGGCCTCCTGAACTTTCTTGGCATTCTGTTTTTCTTTTGCCTAGAAAACAAAAGGAGATGATGTTAAGCTCTGGTAAGACAAAAGTTTTCTTTTTTTCATTTTTGAACATTCAATAAACTATGCTGTAGAAACAAGTAATTCTAAATATAAATTTAGAGCCTTCAGAAGTATCCTACTACCTATGCTGTAGAAACAAGTAATTCTAAATACAAATTTAGAGCCTTCAGAAGCATCCTACTATTATTTTACTAGGTTTATATATAAAGCCTTTTAAGAACACATACAGATTTTAAATATATAATATGAAATAAAAAGATTACATAACTTCCATAAGGAAAAATATTTTACTAGGTTTATATATAAAGCCTTTTAAGAACACATACAGATTTAAATATATAATATGAAATAAAAAATAAGATTACATAACTTCCATAAGGAAAAAGGCAAGCTGGAAAAAAAGCACTATTTTAAAAACATAATTTAACCTTCATTTTTCATACCTCCACATTAATTTCATTTAACATAGAACTATCCATCTTTCTGTCAAAACATTTGTTCATGCTAAATCAGACTACTGCTTGTTACCACTTATTGCTGAACAGAACTGGATCTACTTCAGTGATTTAGATTTAAGATCTTTTATCATCAGGCTACTCAGGTCCACCGGAAATTTACTTGTAATAGCTGCTTGATGGTGTTATAAGTAACTCTTATTAACATGAAACCGGATTCAAATTGCACAAGCTACCCAAAGAAGGAAAAGATTAAAAACCGAAATCAAAAGTTACTGTCTTATAAACTACTGGCCTGCAAACACATTTTCCTAAGTAGATTCAGCTAGAGAATGCACTCATTAAATTTTCATTATAATAATAGAGAGATCCTTTTTCAGCACAAGTTCAAAATTAGGGATACTGTCTATGGCACATGAGCAGATATGCAAGCCAGCATAATATAATTCAAGTACTTGACCAGTCATAAGTTTAATAACCTTGCCAGTGACAGACACACTTTAATAAACAATCCTTAATACAAACCTTAATAGTAAATCAATGTTAATAGCTAGACATCTTAAAAAGGGAAAACAATGAGCCAGTAAATCAGTATAAAAACAGATAAAACAAGAGAACAAATTCCAAGCGCCCTACATTACCAGACCCTCTGTGCAAAGGTTGCCATCTAGTGTTGAATCAACAAAACTGTTTAAAAGAGTCCGGGTTGTCAAAAGGGCTCAATCTTTACACATACACAGATGTGAACGTACAAATTTAAATAATCTTCAGTTTAAACGGGGATATCAAGATAGTATGGGGAACTCTACCACCCACTAGCCAGAGCTACACATCACAATTTTTTAGGACTTTTAATTTCCTGTGTAGAAAAGCCCAAATCATGTGTCTCTTGTATTGCAGCATCTTATGCCCTGTAATGTGATCGTTTAGCTGACATTGAATTACTTCTTTCTATATTTGCAGCATCTTATGCCCTGTAATGTGATCATTTAGCTGACACTGAATTGCTTCTTTCTATACCACCATCAGAAATTTTTTTTAGGTTATCAAAGAGGGGATAGTTTGCCTTCGCATAACAGCGCAAAGCCGGTTTGTCCCAGAATCTTCAATCTCCATTGGAACTGTGCCTCTTGAGAGCTGCAAAGTACTATCAGGTAAACTGTAATGGTTTAAATAAACCAACCCATGCCATTTATGCTTCCAAGATATTTACCTGTATTTTTAAGCAGAAGGTATGAAGAATTATAGTCATATACCGTTTCTTAAAAGTCAGCTAGGAAATACTTACTTTTTCTACTAATGGTATTAACTGTTGGTGCTCTGCTAGAGTCTTTAATAATTCCATGATGAAAGGCAGGTAGTTATGTTTTCTTCTAATATTTTCAATCTAAAAAATAAATTAAAAGCATTAACAGAATTATTATATGGCTAAGTGGGGTTTTTTCCCATCTCTGTCACTGTCCCCTACCCCCAAGAGCTGGAGCTCTTTTTCAAATTTCAGCCAGCTAAAAGTCAAAGCAATAAAATTCTGAGCACACAATGAGAAAGTACATGCCAGATGAATTTACTGCTTAAGGCACAAATTCTCCTTTCGGTCTTTTGCCACACTAGCTGAAAAACCCAAAGTAGTGGCAAAAAAACGGAGCTACAGCAATTACAAACTGACTTGTAAGCCTTTTGCTAGAAGGAAGCAAACTGGTAATTACCCTGCAATTCAGGAACGGAACATGAATTTACAAAACACTGTCTTTCTAGTACCCATCTAATTCCTTCACATGAATTGCAACTGCCTCCCATATAAATGAAAGCTGGCTTTTTCTTAAAATTTTCCCAACAGTTTCATCAAAGCAAAGGTTACATACCTTATATCTTTTTAATTTTTGGTTCTCTTCTTCAATTAACATCTGGTATTTTGCAACTTCTGACTGTATAGAACTTAACATATTACTACTTTGATCTGTATCCATAGGCTCCTCCTTCCACAAAACAGAAAATGTTAAATGGATGATGTTACTGCACTTTTTTTAAAATTAAAATAAGTCTTGTCTTTAGAGTATTTCTATCACAGAGTTTCAGTTTTGCTTAAGTTACAGGAACATTCAAGGAACTTCTGCAGTTAGTTATAAGCAGATTAGCTCAGGTACGAGGAAAATAACAACTCCATTAATCACAGCAAATTAGTCAAGACAGATGCAGTGATGTGGTCACACTGCACCAGGTGCTCAAGTTAGCTCACTTGGATCTATCCAGAGCTGCATCAGCTCATCCACACAACACCGCACCGTGCTGGACAGATAACGCCGTAATCCTTCCCTGCTCTTTTTAGTGATACTGCATTTGGAGCAAGGGAAAAAGGAGGTGAATAACAAAGCAAAGACACAAAACTACTATCAGAGAACTACTCCAGTAACTTAAATACCATGGCCCACCTCTGCAAGTTGCTGCTGTAATTCTGCAATCCTCTGCTCATATATCATCTTTCTGTCAGATACAATGGCCATCAGGTTAAACCTTATCTCACCTTCACTGTACCTAAATGAACAACAAAAAAAAAAACCCTTTCAAAATTTATCTTTAACATGACAAGTCAAAATCTTTCTCCACAATTTCCTTCATTATAAGGGAATACTTTTTTTTGGGGGGGGGGGGAAGAGTGGAGGGCGGAACCTAAACAGAATATTAAATTAAGTTGGGCTACCGATCCAATCCTGCTATGAAATACAATCAGACCTTAGATGACCGCTATTCACTACATAACTCCTAACAACATGCTCTCCCAAGACATTCCTGTCTGTGGTCACAACAAATAGGTATTCGAAACTGTCCAAAAAAGAAAATAAAATATGATATAGTTGACAAAACTTGCACAAGACTGTTGCACACAACAGTTTTTACTTTCTCACTACTGTCACTCATTAGAAAATGTTGGAGACTTCTTCACACAATTTGAAAAGTACATTCAACAATTAAACTAGCAGGCTTTTCAGAGTTTAAATTCTCCAAATGGGATTTGGCAGTAACGCTTCACTTACCAAAAAAAATCTTCCAAGTAAAAGACTTGGAAAATTGTTTTCTAAAGATGGCACAAAATCACCTTTGCTTCTAACATGTTTGGGGCTGCAGTTTGGGGTCAGAGCTGAGAAGTACAAAAACTTCTATAGTATGCTTTCTAGCTTAAATTTCTAAAGCAAGCCACATACCCAAGGACAACTTGTTTTCTGTAAATACCAAATGTATGGGTATAGTTATTATCTGGTATTTTTAATTACAAGCACACACCCAAACTTTATCCATGGTAATGCCACAGCATTAATCTAACAGCATTAATCATGCTCTTCCTTTTTCAGAGTATAGCAGGATCTCTCTTCACTACACAGATATCTACTTTGACTAATCATACAGGAACACGGCCTATTTGGGGCTTATCGATCATCACATTTAGCTCATGTTTGGCAATACGTTCCGAAATCACACAGTGATATGCACGTAACAACGATGATGCATAAGCGCCATTGCTTAGAAATTCAGTTGAAAGCCTTTAATTGGAGGAAATTAAGAATAATAAATGTTTACACATATAGAAGGTGCTAGATTTTAAAAGCATCGTGACCATTTACTTTTGTATACGTTTCTCTATGACAGGCCGTACAGCACTTATCCAGTCATCTTGACTGCATGCGCCTAGAAAAAACACAAAGAAAGAAATAAAATGGAATCTTCTTTGCGAAATTTATTGTAGATTCAAAACTTGTATATTTCAGGTTTATGAACCAACTTCAGACTATATAAAAAGTTCTTCCTTGGCAACTGCAGTCTCAAATTACTTAGGTGATTTTTTAGAAGCATTTTTTAATAATGATATTTACATAATGTACTGGCCAAAGCAATGGAGCAAACCTAAATTTTAAGGGCATAAGCATCTAAAACTTATTTTGTTGATAACAATGAACTATAGGGGGTGAGTATGTTATGTACGATTTTTATGACACAAGAAATTAGTTGGTATGACAACATAAGAGTAGAGAGCATAAGAAAAAAGTATGGGTAGCTACAGCTGTTCCATTTAGACCAAATGAAGAGTCAATACTATGTAGCTGCAATACAATGTTAAAAAATCAGCTACAGAAAAAAATACAATGGGATATATGACAGACAACTTGATTTTAAGAGAAACAAGAAAATAACTAAAGGTCATTTCAGAAGTTGGTAATGCCTCTTTAACAACTTCAAGACCTTAAAGCAAATGAAAAGACTCATGATCTTGTGACCATAAAAGTCAAGCTACCGGTAGGTCTGCAGACTATAGTCTCTCTAGGTGGACTGAAAATGAGATTTAGCAGCAAGCCATTACTCAGCCTAAAGAGAAATACAACTATCAAGAAAATTAGGAAAACACTCTGGAAATAGAGCATGGAACATTTTGTGATTATATCAGACTCAAAAGAAAGCACAGACCCATGACAGGTACTGCACAGCTTTTCAATACACAAGGTTGCACACATACTGCAGTTAAGAGAGATTACAAGACACAAAACAGGAACAAGTCTTACAGAGACTGAAAGTATACTACAAGGAGCTATTCTCTTTGAAATCATTGGGAAAATATTTGCTATCCAAGAAAGAAGGCACTGTGTAAATGTCAACCACATAATATATAACAAGTGTATGCAGTCAGCTGTACACATGCTCCCACAGACAAAACAAATAATGAAACACAGGGAAAGTTTATAATCAACCTGGAAAAAAACCAAAACACTTTGAAAACAGGACATGGTAATTGTCTTGGGTAACACCACCACAAACAAAGGAAGATGTGGGGAAAAATATTAGCAAAAGGAATTGCACATATTCAGTAAGGAAAGCCAAAAAAATCATATAGTTTTACCAGCAAAATTATAACCCTATAAATGACTGCAAAGTACGAGCCTGAACAGCATATTAAGAAAACCTTAAAGACATACTTTATTTTCATAAATAACTTGGTTTGATCCTATAACATATAACCAATTTATTGCAATAAGCTACTGTTAAAAGGAAGTATGTTGAGAAAACATAAAATATTACCTAAATCAATAGGTCCTTCCCTTAAGCCATCTAGTTCATACAGCCGTCCATTAACAGGAACATAGCTTACAAAGTGAAATGCATCTTCTTCTTTTGCTGAAGACTTTGCATCAAATTCAAACATCTGTTGTCTGCAAAGAAAAATAATTTAAAAAAAAAAAATCTGAGATGAAGTAGTATTTGCCTAAATTTTGCCTAGATTTAAAACATGTGATACCTGGCAAAACTGTTGTGAACCTGCCGAATCACCTCTGAGTTGCTTAGTGCCAAACCTTTCATCTGAAATAAATAACAAAATTACAACTGTGAGCCAATGTAGATACAACACTATAATATTTAAAATACAGAAACACTAGGCACTTACCGCGGCATCAAAACTTTGTGAAAATTCTTTAAATTCTGACAAAGTCTCTCCTAGATGGATATCTTGATGAGCACAATTTAACAGCACACTTACTATGGCTTGAGTAGCACAAGCATTATTTATTACCTAGAAAAAAAATGTAAGCGTTGAGAATTTAGTTCAGTACTGCCTCACCACTGCTCTAAAGCAATTAATAAAGGACGTAAGAAATACAGAAACTCTCTGATGTTAGCGGAAAGACAAAGTACTATCCAAAGCAAGCTGCCTGAGTTAGATTATTATACCTATTTTCATTTAAAAAAAAGTCAGGCCTCCCAAAAAGTGTCCTTCAAATAATCAGAACTCCTACCAAGAGTAGGAGCTCAAAAAAAGTAATAATTTGGGGCAATAAAGTACATTATGGAAGCTATAACTTTTATTTAAAGGTTGTCTTGGACAAAACATTTCAAATATTTTAGGGATAAACTAGTAAGTGTTCCAAGATGTAAAGATTTTTTTAATAGATCGTTTGCTGAATAATAAGCCATTTAAAACTTTACATTTTTCACTTGTTTCTTAATTTACAACACACTTATCCTTTTCAACCTAACATTTAAGTTACTAGTTTGTATGACATTGTTCCCTAAGTGTTAAATACTCATTTTTTAGAAAATATAAATACAACCCTTCACATTACAGCCACGTCTTTAACGTTGCTTAGTGATACCTAAACTAAAATACAGTATTTAAAGAAAGTGAGAGAGAGACTACAGGGATAATTAAACATAATCTGAGACACAATTAAAAGCATAGTAATCAAATAGTACAAGGCTATAATAGAACAAAGACTTCATACTAGTAGCTTTTTCTCAGTGAGCTACAGGCTAAGAAAAATAATGTATCTTCAGTCTTTGAGACTATTTTGCAATTGAGAATGCTACTTAACCCTTAGGACTGGGAGAGAGGATGTTGATTTTGTATTAAGAAATTAAAATTACTTCAGGGCTGAGAATGTGAAACCACTTCTGACAAGAAGGGAGGGGAAAAAAAAACCCCAAACACAGAAACAAAACAAAAATCCTGTTTTACAATAAAGCCTGGTCCCTAACAAAGGCAAACCTACTACGCTAATACTATATGCTCCATCAGAAATTCCTTTTTCTATACTCCCAGGCGTCCTCAGTTCAGATTATGTCTGTATAATGCAAATGATAAAGAAATAATAAAGCATTTCCTAATTTAAGAAAAATACAATCTAGCTGACTTAAATGGTAATCAAGGGAGTCACCTACACACAGAACAGATCATAGCAACAAACTCAAACTGCAAATATGCAAGCTAAAGGCTAGAGTTCACAGAATTACAAAATAAAGGACATAGAAGGAAAAATCCATCAACAGCAGTGAAATAATGAACAGCAGCAGAAAAACTAAAAAACACAGACTACAAGAACGACATAATTTGAGAGAATTAGTATTCTAACATAGGAAATGGAACCAAAACCTAAAGATTCTGTGAGACATGACTAGGGAATGGTATTAGAGACAGTCGTAAAAGTAGTACTAGGGTGAAAGCAGGAAGATCCTAAGTGGATTACAGGGGGCTGACCTGAAGCAGTGGTTACAAACATTGTAATTAAGCTGGTAAAGAAAGGAGAGAGGAGGTAGAGACCCCTGCAGAGAAGAACTACTAGAACAGCGCTATTAAAATGAAGGGAGGGATGCTACAGCAAACTGCACTTGTGAAATGACAACTAATACAGGACGTTATAGGGAGAAACAGCACTACACGGTAACTATTGCTACTGAAAAATCAAGATGGAACAATCAGTTGCTCTGGCAGACTGCTAACTCAACAATGGCTTCAAGAATAGGAAGATAAATTAAAACAGAGGGGGTTTGAGCCTAGAGGCAAGATCAACACAGAAACTGTGTTGGACTAGCTAGATAATACCAGCAAAAATAGGAAGAAAAATTAAACCCTGCAGGGAATTTGTAGTCTCATCAAATATTATGCCTTTCAGCATAAATATATTTTTGCATTCCACCTACAGTATGAAAAGGAGTCTGTTTAAGTATATAAAGACCAAGCTAAACTATTTTTTCTTACTGCTAGAAAACAATATGCAACAGAAGCAGATCTTAGACCAGTGGCCCCCAGCTGTTGAAATGGAAACACATTCTAGAACTGCAACAACTCTTCAGAAAGTGAGAGGCAGCAGGTAAGGAAAAGGCAGCAAGAATAGTCCTACAGCAGAGAAATAGCAGGAAGTGCAGGTAAAAGGCATAAACCCCGTGCATCCCTGAATCTCGATGACATGGGAGAAGTACCATGACGGAAGAAAGAGGTATGTAGCTAATGGCAGCTCAGGGGCAGGGTGAAGAGCACAGAGTGAGGAAGCAGTGACTGCAGTACCAAATGTAGAAAAGTGCCAGGTTTATTTGTCACACGGGCACAGCATCCGATCAATGCACACAGCCAGTCCAGCACTGCTAATGAGCCATTCTAGGAAGAAATTGGTCAGGATACCCATCTATCCCAATTTCCAATGCACCTCTTACTTAAGTGTTGTCAGAAAACATTTTCTGCACTTAGGTAGCATGACAATATACACAGGTGTCCCAGAAAGATTTTTTTTTTTTGCCTTTTATTTTGACTTGAGGAAACGTAACCAATTTCCAACGCACCTCTTACTTAAGTGTTGTCAGAAAACATTTTCTGCACTTAGGTAGCATGACAATATACACAGGTGTCCCAGAAAGATTTTTTTTTTTGCCTTATATTTTGACTTGAAGAAACGTAAGAGGATTTTCTATATTTGTCCAGAAATCACAACATTTGCCTGTACATTTCTGACTAGGAAGTCCTCATGAGGTATTTGATTGATCAATACTCAGGACTCCAACTTAAAGCAGACACCCATACATGAAAGATATTGCTAGCATATCTACAAGCTACATTGAATAATATTTGAAAGAAAATAATAATATATACACAGATATATATATATGCACATTAGTGAGATGATCTAAAAAAATAAAATAAAATTGCCTTATCACCCAGTAAAGCTTAGCTTAAAACAAACAAAATGACCACTTGAACAGGCTACTGTGCCCTACTCTTCAATTAAGTTGCACTACTTCGTAAGCATGCACTCTTCCCTAAGGATCCAGTCCAAGTTTCTAGACCAACTTAAGGCTGAGGCTTAAATCCTTGACTCACATCCTCTACCTGATGGATTATGCAGTTTGTTTTAAAAAAATCTGTGGACAACCTTGTGCTGTAATTGGTAGTATAAGCAGCAAATCTCTGGGGGGTCACTTACTAAGCACCCCAACGTTACAGAACAGTTGGCTTTACAAAGCTCAACGTGAAAAATTCAGCATTAGGACAAAGATCTGAAAGTTATTCTTGTTTAAAAATCCTAACTAATTTTATTTCATTTATTTATTTTTATTCCATTGGAATAAATATATAATCTTCCTATAGTTACAGGAAAATCTCTGATTGTGTTGCAAGTTCATTTTACTTCTTATGAAGTTATCTGTTATCCCAAGTTTAGCTTTAACACGGATATCTGGTCTATCTTAATGTTAACAAACCTGAAAATGTCAAAAATTTTGAGTCTAAAATCAACTGAAGCATTGGCAATGTTAAAAAAATACATATAATATGCTTCTATTAGTGACACAAAGACTAAAGACCAGTGTTTTCTTATTAACAGTATCATTTAGAAGATCCTCCTTCTGAAAGTATATAGATTTTATTCCAATTAATGAAGTTAATTTTTTATTGTTAACAATCGCAATATTCTATCACCACAGTGCAGCATAAAATAAATACATGGCACAAAACAAAGGCATGATACCAATACTTCAGTAATAAAATGTGAAGAGGTTATTGAACTAAAAAGTTTTAGTACATAAGCCTGCAACAATGGCATTATTATTTTGTCAAGACACTTCCACTTCTGCAGTGATCAGCACAGGATACAGCTATTCAGAACAGTGCTGAAGACAGCTGAATACATTGAGTGGTACAATTGTGTAACCACTGCATGTAAAAGTAAGAGCAAGGGCCTACTTAAGCAACACAGAAATCGAGAAATTCAGAGTTAAGGCTGAAATTGTATCCTTAACTCACCTCATTGTGCCTAGGTATCCTAGCTCAAAGGGTATGTAAGATCATCCAGAGTTCTGAGGCCTCAAATAGAGGACCAAATCATACCTAGGCATAACAGGGAGGCCAAATTTAACATGAATGCACATAAAAGTGACCATTAAAAAAGAAAAAGCCTTTAATATGCATGCATATTAGACAGACTTAAATTCAACCCCCCAAATATATTTGTGATTTAACTCTGAACAAGATCTAGTCATCATCTGGAATTCAACTACGACATTGCTATGAAAGTGGATATGAGTAAAATGTGAGCATGCACAAGCTTCTTATCAAAATTATGTGTTTCCTAATGCAATTTCAAAGACGTTTTGCTAGAAACAGTTTGAGAGCTGTATCCTTTTACATCTAAAGTTCCACCCCCCCAAAATGAAACCATTTTTAAGATGGAACATGTAATTAAATTTGAACAGATACTGAGCCACACTGTAAGAAAACCATTTCTTTCCCATACTAAATTGTTGGTAAATATTAACAGTTACCTAGCCTTGCTCATACAGGTCTCAGAATGACATTTTAAAATTTCTCTGCAGTAAAATGGATTGTATATCAGATCTCTTTAAGTGGTAACATTTAAAAGAAGAAAATGTATGGGAAGGGAAAGACTCACAGACTTCTCGAGATGTTTAGGGCTTCAGTGTCATCAACCAACCAATAACCTTAGATATCATAAAAATTTTGCTAACCCAGAAAACAAATCTATTTGTTCTGGGGTTTGAGCCTACAAATGAACATATGGTTATTTTACTCATCACATTTGTAATAAAAGAGTCTTGACACCTGAAAAAAAATCTTGAAAGGTAACAAAACCCCATCCTCAAAGCCACTATAAAATCGGATTTAAAACATGCATAGAGAAAATAAACAAAAAAGACACATGAGCCCAGTTGCATGATAGCTGGGAGGAGTTGCTATTTTACCACAGAAATATTTAATATTAATGCTTGTCTTCCCTTGTGCTCCTGAGTGACTCAGAAGGATTCACAGACTGCGGTTTCAAGAACTGCAACAACCTCAGCATTACTATAAGGGAACTCCTGTTCTCTGACTTACCTTTTAACAGCTTTGGCCTGTACAGACTCACTGAACAAATACATCTCAATGTGGCAGGAGACCAGCCCGGAAAACACACACAGAGAATCTACAGAAAACTGCTGGCTGATGAGCTGCACTGGCTCATGGAAGCTCAATGAGCAGCTGAGCCATTGCAAGAGGGGAACAGAACCATGAAGTCAAAAGGAGACAGGCTGGGAGGACCAAGACATCCTGCTCTCATCATCACCCAATCATCAGATCAGCCACTGGCTTGAGAAAACTCTATCAGTCCTCAAAACACAGCCTGTCAAGTTGGATCTCTAACTAAGGCTAACTTCCTCCAATGTGAAAGTCACCAAAGTTAAAACCCTCTTACAAATCCCTCCAAAATAACAAAACCAGTTTCCTTCATTTATCTGTGGACTTCTAATTTTAACTTCTTCATGACTGTTTCACTAGTTGTTCAGTCACAATACCTCAGTCCAGGCAAAACTGAAATGACATGAAACACAAGCATATATGTCTACACAAAAGGTTTTGATTTCGCTAAGCCACTGCACTGACTAACAGACCGGACACAGAAAAGATATTCTAATGTTAAACTCTTTGCAAGTCACTTTTAAAACATACAATTCATGCCATCAAGTGGCGTAACTAGCTACTACTATTTCAAAATAGTGAACACTTCCAGAAATTGCTTTCCATGCTGACATTACTGAATTCAACTTAGAACACCCTCCTTAGAGGCAGCAGGTGAAGGAGGGGGAAGATTAGAACGTTCCTACACCTCCACAAAGAACGCAGTGTAAAAATGTAAAATATGAATGCTTAAAAAAAAAGTGACAAAATAAAGACTCTTCATTGTTACCCTTTAATTTTCTCATTTTTTAAGCAAGTCTAACATTATCCACATTTTCTGATGTATGTTCTGCAATCCCAACTTACAGCTTAGCAAAGCTCCTTTCAGCTACTTGCTTTTAAACACAGTGTCATGCTCCAAACTTGGAAGTGGAGAGGTGAAAAAAAAAAAAGCAAAAGTGGAACAAGCAGATAAATGCTTTGAAACTTTTCAGTGTCCATGAGAACAGCAGTTCTGGGAAAATCTCATCCACTCACAGGAAACAAGAAAGACTAAATCCCTTGAATGAGGGTAAGTCTGCCTTTATCTTAAAAAAAGGTCTCTAGATTCAGATCAGCGTCATTTCCTCCTCCCAAGTTACTATCCTTCAAGAGTTATGTCAAGGACCTTCCCTGAGGTTCTTTGCATCAAGGCTATTCTGTAGCCACAGCCTACTGATCACTAACAGTGTGATTAGGTGCAAACCACAACCTAAACCAGTGCCCGTCAGACCTATCAACCTAGAGAGACATTTGGCAAACTACTGCTGATCATTTGCAACCCAAACCATTCTACGATTCTATAAGAATGGTGGACACTGCTTGGCAGGACTCAAGAGCTGCAGCGGGGGAAGAATGGAGAAAACAGTATTAAAAAAAGACCAAGGAATAAAGTCATCCACAATAGCATAAAATGTGATTATAAAAGAAACAAACTAAAGATGATTATCTGCACAACAGAAGCAGAGGTACAGAGTAGCCAGGAGAGCTACAGATACATCTAATGTTTCCATTGTTTTCCATATTTCTATACTTTTATCTAGAAGTGTGTGGAGAATTCTTTCCATCCTGAAATTTGCAAACAAAACTCGTGTGTTTGTGAAGAAAAAACCAAAACAAACCCCAAAACAACAACCAGTCTATGCATCAGTCTACCTAGAAAGCCTAATAATCTACCCTTTGATATGAATGATTTGTAATTAACACATGTAGGGTTACACTTCTTCTTTGGACTGTTACATTTACCACTGTTTGAGAAGTAAGTCTTGAAAAAGAGCCCAAAACGTTTATCAAACACTCCTACTTTCATCCTGGTTATTTTCTCTTGCTTTTCTAGCTTGCAAACAATACACACAGCAGCCTGTCAAAGCTAACGCACAATTTAAGCACTCCTCACTATTAATAAAACACAATGGATTACATCAGCAAAAACATTTATTTTCCTGTAATTTCTAGTTTAAACTCACCTTTCTGATTTAAATGCTTAAAACTTTCATTCCAAAATGGTCTGAAAGCTTTTAAATGAAAGTACTATCCTAGAGTTATACTGCCCTGACTGCAGACCATTTGAGAAACACAAGAAATAAAAACTGGACCAAAAGAAACATTTCTTCCTAGAATTTGCTGAAAGGGGTTTAAAAAAAATAATTTGCTCATTCTGCTGAGAACACTTACTAAGTAATTATTTACTGCACAGAAGAGTGAGTTACTCTTATAGGAGAGGGCTGACAAACAAAGAAGAGCTTTACTCTTCCATACTTGACAATATCCACAGCTGATATCATCCAGAGACCATGACAGGCTTGAGAGGTGGGCCCAGGCAAAGCTCATGAAGTTCGACAAGGAAAAGTGCAAGGTCCTGCACATGGGTCAGGGCAATCCCAGGCACAGATACTGGCTGGGAGGAGAATGGATTGAGAGCAGCTCTGAGGATAAGGATGTGGAGGTGCTGGTAGATGAAGGTTAGCATGAGCTGGCAATGTGCACTTGCAGCCCCAAAAGCCAATCATGTCCTGGCTGCACCTTGGCCAGCAAGTCGAGGGAAGTGATTCTACCTCTCTACTCCACTCTTGTGAGACCCCGCCTGCAGTGCTGCATCCAGGTCTGGGACCCCCAAGATAAGGAGGACACGGACCTGCTGGAGCAGGTCCAGAGGTGGGCCATGAAGATGATCAGAGGGCTGAAACACCTCCCCTAGGAGGACAGGCTGAGAGTTGGGGTTGTTCAGCCCAGAGAAGACAATGCTCCAGGGGGACCTTAGAGCAGCCTTCCAGTATCTGAAAGGGGGCTACAATAAAGCTAGAGAAGGACTTTTTACAAGGGCATGTAGTGACAGGACAAGGCATGACGGCTTTCAACTGAAAGAGGGCAGATTTAGATCAGATATTAGGAAGAAATTTTTTCCAGTGAAGGTGGTGAGGTAGTGGCCCAGGCTGCCCAGAGAAGCTGTGGATGCCCCATCCCTGGAAGGGTTCAAGGCCAGGCTGGATGAGTCTCTGAGCAACCTGAGCTAGTCGGAGGTTTCCCTGTCCATGGCAGGGGGGTTGGAAATCAATGATCTTTAGGGTCCCTTCCAACCCAAACCTTCTATGATTCATTCTATGATTCTGTATTTTTGTCTAACTTCACCAATCAATGTGATTTGCTTTGTTAATCATCTTAATACACAGTTCATACTCTCACAGAATTTGTTCAAGTTATTTCACCTTGTAAAATTTTAATTTTTGTGTGCTTATTAACAAAAAGGCAATTTATTTTTTGGTATTACAAGCTATGCTTCATGACATATCAGAGAAAAATACTGAATTTTATGTACCTGTTTAGCAAAAAATATTGTATCCAGTCTGGAATCCTGAACAACAGAACCTGCTGGTTCCTCTCCAGGCTGCCACTTGAAAAGGAAAATCAGCCCATGTACTGGCCTAAAAAACAAAAATGACAGAAAAAAATAATCTGTACTGATGAAAAATATCAAAGCCAGAAAACTCTACTATAATTTAACTGTATGCTGGTAGAGTCATTGTGTTAATTATTTCTTTCTAAACTTAGGGAACTTGCACTGAAATTTTCAGATGTGGTCTTTTAATTATGCAAAATATACTTCAGGCTTCTTTCCATATATGCTGAACAATCGCAATCTGAATTAGCATTCAGTCAGTAATTTTTCTAAGTCAGGACCAGTTTTCCTGGTTACTCTGTTACAGTTGCATAACACTCATCTGAACTTGTCAGTGATAAATAGCTATCAAAACATTATGCAAGAGCTGGAAATACAGTTTTGGTAATCCTCTTAGGCATAAACAAAATATTCAAAGAGGAGCTCTCGTGAAACTTCATGCTTTGAGTTATCTGTCTGAGAAGATAAATTCGGTTCCCTCTTCTGCTAAAGGCAACCCTGCTTAGCTGAGGCAACAGATGCAATATCATGTTATGTGAGGAAGAAGGGGGATAGAGCAAGGAACAGAAGTTTGTCAAAGAATATGATGCAAGCCAATGACAAAATAATTAGAAATCTACTTTCACATGCTAGCTGATAGTAGCACCTCTTTACAAAACCACAAAAGCTAGATTAAGTACCAAGGCATTATAAAAAGTAATTTAATTGCCAGGTATTCAATTAAATAAAAATTCTAATGAACTTCTGTAGCAACTGAAGGAAAACAAAAACCACAAACAAGCAACAAATAAAAAAGTGCTACCAAAAAAACACCTGAGTTCAGTACACATTCTTTCAATGACTTCAGAAAAATAAAAATAAATAAAAAATATGTGATTTTAGTGTTTAGAAAAGCAGCTTACTTCAATTTTTCAAAGTTCTCTGGTTCCAAACTCCATATTTCTTCAACTTGTGCTCCTCTACAACCTGAAACAAGGAAAGATATGGGCTTCTTCAACTACTCCATTTAAAAGGGATGTAGCCAATAAAGACAGACACATGAAAGAACTGTGGTAACATTTACAACTTGTATGTCCAGGTTGTGGAAAAGTCTATTTACAGGCTTTAATGCATCTTCATTAAAAAAAAACAAACAACAAAACAAACCAACCAAACAAGACAGGTCAAGAGAAACTATTTCAGGAATTTCTCCTGCATATGGTGATTCTGTCTTTGTAACACAGCTGCATTTAAGAAGAAGCAGAGGAGATCAACATATCTTTGGTCACTTCACATCCTTTGCTTAAACTGAAAACAATACTGTTTTTAAAGACATTGTCAGCTAGTCCAAAGCAGAACTTAGAACATGTATCTCCAAAGACCCATTGTAGTAGAATGAAAATACTTTAAACAATACACTCAACCAAGATGCATAAGACAGCACCAGAGGTTTGAATACTTAGTACGTGGAAGATTAATCTACCAGTTAAATAGAAATACAAAAGAAGAAGAATGCTTGGACTTCACTTGTGAGAAAAAGACATGACAGAAATTATAAATTAGCGTAACCTAGTATAAAAGAAGTGAAAACTTCTTTAGCCGAAATCCTGCTTAAACTTACCTGTTGTTACAGCTATACAACCACAGCATTACCAAAAACATTAAATGCAATTCACCATGAAGTTTAA
>NW_010107546.1:0-21193 GCF_000699245.1 Pterocles gutturalis | reverse complement strand
ACCTGCTGGTCATGCTTCTTTTGATGTGGTTGGCTTACTGGGCTGCAAGTGCACATTGCTGGGTCATGGTAAGCTTGTCATCAACCAACACCCCCAAGTCCTTCTCCTCAGGGCTGTTCTCAATGTGCAGGACCTTGCACTTTGCCTTGTTGAACTTCATGAGGTTCACATGGGCCCACCTCTCCAGCCTGTCAAGGTCCCTCTGGATGGCATCCCCCCCAGCGTGTCAACTGCACCACCCACCTTGGTGTCATCAGTAAACTTGCTGAGGGTGCACTCAATCCCACTGTCCATGTTGCCAAAAAAGATGTTAAACAACACCAGTCCCAACACTGAACCCTGTGAACACCACACATCACTTGTCTCCACTTGGACACTGAGCCATTGACCACAACTCTTTGAGAGAAACCATCCAGCCAAGTTCCTTATCCAGCAACTGGTCCTTCCATCAAATCCATGTCTCTCCAATTTAGAGAAAAGGATGTAATGCGGGACAGTGTCAAAGGCTTTGCACAAGTCCAGGTAGATGATGTCAGTTGTTCTTCCCTTATCCACCAATGCTGTGAGCCCGTTGTTGAACACTATTAAATTTGTCAGGCACAATCTGTCCTTAGTGAAGCCATGTTGGCTGTCACCAGTCACCTCCTTATTTTCCTTATGTGCCTTATGTAGTTTCCAGGAGGATCTGTTCTCCATGATCTTGCTGGGCACAGAGGTGGGACTGACTGGCCTGTAGTTCCCTGGGCCTTCCTCATCTCCCTTTTTACAAATGGCAGTTATGGTTCCCCTTCTCCAGTCAGCGGGAACTTCACCGGACTGACACAACTTCTGAAATATGATGGCTAGTGGCTTAGCAACTTCATCTGTCAGTTCCCTCAAGACCACAGATACATCTCACCAGGTCCCATGGACTTATGCACCTTCAGGTTCTTTAGATGGTCTCTAATCTGATCTCCTACAGTGGGCTGCTCTTCATTCTCCCATTCCGTTTGCCTTCTGCAACTTGGGCAGTGTGGCTTGAGCACTTGCTGGTGAAGACTGAGGCAAAGAAGTCACTGAGTACCTCAGCCTTCTCAATGATCCAGATAACCAGGTCTCTTGTTTCCTTCCAGAGAGGGTCCACATTTTCCCTAGTCTTCCTTTTATGACTGGCATACCTATAGAAGTTCTTGTTGCCATTGATGTCCCTGGACAGATTTATTTCTATCAGGGCTTTAGCTTTCCTAACCTGATCCTTGGCTTCTCAGACAGTTTCTCTGTATTCTCCCCAGGATGCCTGTCCTTGCTTCCACCCTCTGTAGGCTTCCTTTTTGTGTTTGAGTTTGTCCAGCAGTTCCTTGTTCATCCATGCAGGCCTACTGGAATTTTTGCCCAACTTCCTCTTTGTTGGGATGCATCGCTCCTGAGCTTGGAGGAGGTGATACTTGAACATTAACCAGCTTTCTTGAGCCCCTCTTCCCTCCAGGACTTTATCAGATTGTGCTCTACCAAGCAGAAACCTGAAGAGGCCAAAGTCTACTCTCCTGAATTCCAGGGTAGTGAGTTTGCTGTGTGCCGTCCTCACTGCCCTGAGAATCTAGAACTCCACCATCTCATGATCACTGCATCCCAGGCTGCCCTTGAGCTTCACATTCCCCACCAGCCCTTCCTTGTTGATAAGAACAAGGTCCAGCATAGCCCCTCTCCTTGTTGGTTCCTCTATCACTTGGAGAAGGAAGTTATTGTCAGTGCATTCCAGGAACCTCCTGGCTTGTTTATGTGTTATAATCATGTGTACAGTGGCCTTTTACCAAATCCAAAGCTCATGCATTGTGTGTTTGGGTGTCATTTTTCAAAACACTTTTATTGCTCATCTAGGCCTGGAAACTGTGTTAAAACCAAATCAAGCATTCATTCCTGTATAAGAGACAAAAATACAGCCTTATTAGCTGTGACAAAATCAGCATCAGCTCTGGCATAAGGGAGATTACCAAAGGCAAGCCAAGCAAGGAAAAGTATTCGGGAGCTGCAATATTTGATTGAGATATTGAAGGTGCATTACAAGTAGCTGCAATTTACTGTAGGCAATTATAATGCATCTTTCTCACATATACTAGCGCAATTACAGTGACGAGGAAAAGATTTTCAGGTCAGGTCCTTAATTTAGATAATTCTGTCTTAATATTCAAGGATAATAAACCAAAAATTAACATTCTGAGTGCTGAAATGGTTTTTGTGCCTTGCAATGTTTCACTCCAGCTAGCTTTGTTGTGGATATGTTTAATATCTTTCTTGCTTTATAGCATGGACTATGCTCTACAGAAATGGAATAAACATCTTGCTAAAAAATTTATAAAAATGGCAGCCTTTATCAGCTGCAAAACATTATTTCAGCATCCTGTAGGGGTGGATGTTCATCGAAGGAGAGCAGTAGTATTGGCACAGTGCTTCAGATATCCCCTTTCTCTGCTATGTAAGTCCTATGGAGCTGCAACTGTGCACCCACCCATGCACCGTACTTGTCTCTGAAGCCACAGTGTTGATATTGCAAGTGTTTCCCACTGCAGCAGAAAATACAGGTACAAAAATGGTAACCATTGAGACATTCCCAATCTTAAAATATACTTTCCTCTGTGTGAAATTACTGTTATTGACCAAAGGCTTGGCTTTGCTTCTATTCATCAAAATATCTTCCCCTTTCCCAGAAGTTTGCTCCAACTTGACAAAATATATGGTTTTCTGAGTAACAGCCTATATTAACAAACACAAAAGCTAATAGAATTTTAGCATCTTGAAATGTGATTTAATTTGGTAGACTGTAGTCTCTGAATATTAACTACTAACAAATTAAATTATTCAATGACAAATCACATCAGGCACCTACTCAACATCAATAGGTATTGTCATTATAATAACTCTTCCAAACAGTAGGACACAGGCAAACTCTGCATTAGTATTTTGGCTCAAGGTGTTCATTTGCAAATGAACAATTCATCATGTGAAGGAAAAGGGAAACAGCTCCAGGTTTGTGTCAGATTGCCTTGGTGTTAACTGCTGCTCTTTGATGTGACATTGTCTAGACCTAATGCCAGTGGGAGTAATAGAGGGGGAGAGTGGCCATTCCATTATTTTGGATGAATTAAGCTATTGGCTGCCACTACCCAAGTATAATGCTTCTAGTGATCCATATCCATAACTTCCAGTAATGAAAAATCTGATATGCTAGCTGTTTGCTTCCAAACTTTAAAAATATATCCTCTAGATATATACACCATTATAAAATAAGTACCCAGGCTTATCTTATAGTTATTTCTTTTTTTTTATACATATTAAAAAAAAAATGGATCCAGAGCCTGCTGAAATTATCAGGAGGCATTCTTTTGTTTTCTATTAACTTTATACTAGCTTTTACAGGAATGCATGACTGAACTGCCATCAGGGACATAATTTATTCTGGAAACTATAGAACAAAAATTAAAAATTGGAGGGTTATTGCATGGTGCAGCATAAGAGAAAGAGATGCATCCTTAATCACATATAACAGTATACCTTATTGCCAAGACTTATGCAGATAGAATCTAGATAGTACCAAGCCACAAGTTTGTGCACCAGGTCACAAAAAATGAGGGGAACAAACTATAGATTTGCTTAAAGCAGTAGATTTTAGGATATGTTTCTGTTTGTTTGAAATCTGTTGTAACTGGCTATTCAGTAGAAGATAACCTCTTATAAAATTTAATTTCTGTGTATGTGGTGAAAGATTATACATATTAGGATTGTAAAGAACATTCCATTTCTATCACAGAATGCACAGCATATGCAGAATATGAGGGATTAAAATCTAACAAGGTCAAAGATATATTTTGAATGTCTCTGAATTAAATCAATACTTAGATTTTTAAAAATAAAAATCCAGAGCATTTCTTAATATTAAATTCATGTCTATTGTAGGGCTATATGCCAGGAATTAGATATAATTCATTAATCTTATTTTTAAAATAATTCTGTATACTTTTGAAGCAAGACACACAGCTTCCTTCTTTGACCTTTTTATGTTTTTAATAGGCATTCTCTTACCAGGCAGTCTCTTTTGACATCAACATTTTCAATATAAGAAAACGAAATCCAACCAGAAACCTCTGCAAGGCTGTGAAGGTTTGTCTTCTCCATTGGGTTTCATAAATTTAGAAAAAGTTTGTCTGAAGTGAAATACCAACAACACAATCTGCTCCAGTTACAAAGTGTCTTAGAGTAATATCTTCAGTACTCTAACAGAATATTGATGTTACATGGAGAAGACATGCTAGGTTATCTTGACCTGCCAGTATGGGATTACAGCTGCATTAGTATATTTGACTTTGCCTACTCTGAAATCATCAAAGAGACTTTTGCTTCCAAAAGCCATCTGCACAGTACAATAGACTCAGGTTAGGCTTTCTTCCTCATTTATTACTGTGTCAATTGAGAATAGCAATTATTTGGTACCATCATAAAGAAGAAGTTTTCTCCATCCTTACTATTCATTGTCCTGTAATATGCCTCTCTTTTCTGCTTTGGATGGTTTAAACACATTTAGATGCTTTTCACAGTCTTCCCATTCTAACAAGAACAATGTGGAAAGTCAGAGCAAAATTCAGCTCCTGCTTTCTCAGCTTTGTCAGTCTGTCTGGTACTTGGTCTACAGCAGAGTCATGTCAATGAGAAGCACTTCACATCACAACACTATGACACAAACCTGGAGCTATTTCCTTTCTATTTCACATGATGAATTGCTCATTTGTAAATTAGCACCTCGAGCCAAAATATGAGTCCTGACTTTGAGTACACTGTAGTGTTCAGAAAACTCTCCTAGTTTCCAATTCACTGCAAACTTGAAAAGTCAAACAGTGTTTACTGACAGGTTAATAAAACCTTTCTGGTCAACAAGGACACAGAGCTGTACGGAAACACTGGAAAAAATTGAAGTTTACCCTAATGTTGAGAAAAAGGCAAATGAAACTCAAATAGTTCAACTACACTTTGTTTTAAGGTCTAGGATTTTATTTTCTTTTAATTTTCAGAAACCTAACTGGTCACACTCCATAAAACATAAAAGCAGTAGAATATTTTAGCTAATATCAAGCCACCAAAAACAAGAAGATAAGTTGTTTTACCTTAAGCCCTGGAAGCTTAAGACTTTAGGTACAGTAAAAGCAGATTTGCTGATAGAACAGCCATGTGTCAGTGTACTAACAATTGTTTCTCCTTGTTTTCATGAACAGGCAGTATGTCTGTATGTATAAAAATTCCTCATTGCTTAGAATTTTGTGAGTGGGATCGGTATGCCTCTAAAGTTAAAGCCATTTCAAGATGCTCAACTCAGCTCCCATGGGAAGCTATCATTGCAAAAATAATAACAAAATAAATTTACAGAGATACCTAGCTTCTTAAAGATTCAGAGAGTTTTTTAAATGCAACTCTGATTATCTATGTTGCTTAACTACCATTGTAACAGTGATTGAATGCTAACATGCCTATGCTAAGTCCCACTAAGTATGTTCTTCCAGATTTAGAACATAAATAGTTTTTGTAGGTGTCCTTCGTGCTACCATTCACAACCTCACCATGACATTGGCTATGCACTTAATTTTAGTACCCCGTATCCAATACCAGAATGGAGAGCTGTTGATGGAATTTGCCATCAGGATTACTAACATTCTAAACAACTGGGGTCAAGGATTTTAGAACATCAGAATTTAAAATAACTGTCAGTGATTATTGTTTCTTTACAACCCTTTCCCATTTCTGTTTTACTATCAAGTCAAAATTCCTATCCTCATGAAGTCATTATGACAGAATCCTGAATTTGTCATGTTACTACTTATCCATATACATGACCATACCAAATAGCACCAAACACTATGTGCAGCTGTGATTAAACTACAGTAGCAAGACTCAAGCTAAGTAAGTCAAGACCAACTGTCATTCCACTATAAGCCTAAAAGACCTCAGTAGCATATATTTTACCCAACCTCAAGCTTCTGTGTTATCATTATCAATACCAATTCGTATCATTATTGATACCAAGTCACAAATATTGCTAGGTAAGTAAGGAAAAAGAGGTTGGAATATACTCAAAAATAGCATAAATTGTTCCCTCTTAATTAATGTAGTTTAGTAGTGTCCTTCTGAACCATACTGTAGGTGTCACTGTAGGTAACTCCCAGCACTCTAAGATAAACTATTTTTCTCAATCTTCTGAGATTTATATTTCTCATTAATGAAATGTCAAAGTCATTTAGGAACCATGTCAATGAACACCTTGTGCATATGAAAATTGAGAAGATGGTACAAACATTTTTAATTTTTTATTTTTTATATTAAAAGTTTCTGTGTTTTAGAGGATAAATGGTCTAAATTATTCAGCTTTTCTGTCAGTGGCATTGTGAAATATTTTTGGATGCACTCAATTCTCTTTTTTTTACTTACAGCACGAGTAAGATATAGATAATAACGAAAAGTAACCCAAAGTAACCTGGCATGGTTACTTCATAGAAAATAATTAGTTAAGCTGAAAAGTAGTGTGTTAGTAACAAATATCAAATTCCACTCCAAGGAATAAAGAAACTTAATGACGTAGTGTTATGACATCATATGCTATCATACTGTTTACAGCTCTGGTCATCTGACTTCAAGAAAGATGAACACAGAACAGCAAATGTTCAGAGGATGATAACTAGGATGCCTAGAGGAACAAAGTACCTGCCTTAAGGAAGACATTAGACAATTCTGCTTTGTTGAGCCTTGTCAAAAGAGGGCTCAGAGGAGGAGGGAGAAAAACCGCAGCCTATGACTATCTACAAAGGTAAAAGGAGGACAACTGAAGGGTGTTGAGAAACACTGTGAGGGGGAGAGATTGTCAATTAAAGCACACATTGGGTCAAGAAAATGCAGATGTAAATTAGCCATTAATAAATAAGGAAAAAGTTTTGAAGTACGGGAGCAATTAGATTCTGGAATAACCTTCCAGAGAAAGTTGTAGGGAAAAACACATAACCATATTCAAAATAGAGCTTGAGAAAATAACAAAAATGATATGAAAAAAAAATTGTGATAGCTGGGAATCTGAATCAATAATCCAGACATCTCCTTGTCTTCTGTCTCCCCTAATAATATTTTCGGACTTCATTGAAGAGTCATGGAGAGAAATTGAGGGGTAATCATGTCCACATTCCTGGGGGAAAAGAAAAATTCTGCATTCAGGGCTTTTATTTGATGGCATATAGTAAATGAACCATATTGGCTACTTGCTGAATGATGGGGCTGTACTGTAATATTAACTAGTTACATCATCTGGGAAGTGTGAGTTACCCCAAGCCTGAAGGAGGCCAGAGGCATCTGGAAAATGTAGTATAGACTACAAGACAGCAGAAAGATGGTTATGAGGGCATCCTGAACAGTGCTCTTCCATAACTTTCAGGTGATTTCACAATATTAATATGAATCTTCTTTTTAAAGAGCTTTCAGAACTATGGTATTATAGCAGTTGTCAGTCAGCAGGAGATATGCAGAGATGAGAGTAACATCAGACATAGGCAGAGTGATGCTTGCCTTCTTCTAGCAGTCACAAATTCAGAGTTCAGGAGCAGAAGGAGGCAGACCAGACAATTACAAACCTCTGAGTTTAATTTGTTCTTCAATACTGCATAGAAACCAGATGTATTTGTGGCCTCCACAATACTTTGTGGCACTCTGAGATTTTAAATTCACTTTAAATCTGCTGCCTGACATTTAAAAGTATATCTTCTTGTATCACGCAAACTAGCAAATCCCTGTCTTTCAAGATTTCATTGTGACCTGTCATATATCGTCTCTTTTCAAATCTGAAGTCATAGACTATTTGTTCTCTCAAAGTGGGAGCTGTTCGATATTTCTGATTGTTCTCACGAATGGAGGCTGTTCCATATTTCTGATCATTCCTCATTCTTTTTCTGAATGTTTTCTAGTTCTGCTGTGTTCTGCTGTATTCTTCTTTAAGTTGGTGTTATCAGAATTTCATTTGACATTCAAAATAGAGGAGCATCAGTGATGTACTGTGGTTTCTGTATTTGTTCTCAGATTTTTCAGATTTTACCATTACTTATGTTCCTGGACAGATAACAGGTATTTTCAGAGAACTATCTGAAATGACCCAACTATTTTTTCTACTGGTAAAAAAAATTTGATCCCACATTGTAAATGCTAGGATTATTATTGATCACAATAATCAACATTGCATTTCATCTGCTATTTTATCCTGAATAATTTTTATCATGGAAATGTTTTATCTCACTCTTCATTCTCTTTTCCAATTCTCTCATAAATATGCTGAATAGCATGTGTTTGCAAAACAGACTTCATTGGACCTTTATGGCAACCATCCTCCATTGTGAATACTATTTCGTTTATCCTTGTTTCTTTTAATGTGTTATGGATTGGCAAGAGAACCGTTCTCTTTTACTCTGTAAAAGTTTTCCTTCTTCAAAAACTCTGTCAAAAGCTCTTTTGAAAAGCCAAGGACAATGCATTGACCACACTACACCTATCCACATGCTTGTTGACTCCTTCAAAGAAATGTAAGAGGCTTGAAGGATGTACCTTCCACCTACAGAAACTGCATGACTTCTAACCTTATGGTTATCCAAGTATCTGCCAGTTCTAGTTTTCATTCTGATTTTTAGATATTTGCCTGAAAGTCACAATTACTTATCTATAGTTTCTTGTATACCCAGTGGAGTGCCTCTCAAAGGCTAGGATTGCATTTGCTGCCTTCCATTCTTCAGGTGCTGATAAGGATTTAAGTGACAGATTGTATGACACCACAGTTAGTATATCTTTTGCTTCATAGTTATGTATATTTGAGTTCTCTCTAAGATTCGAGTGGAGAATACAAAACCATTGCTTGAAAGCTGCATTTTATTCACCTACTTCACTGAGATGAAAGAGACACACTAATTTTTCATTATGGTGTAAATCAAATATATTATTCAGCCAACGTGACCTTGCCAGCGGATTCTGAATAACTTCCAGTCCTTGAGATTTTCTTTAGTACAATAATATTCAGTATTATCTGGAAGAAGATCAAATGTAAATGCTGACTTACTGGTTATAAAAAAACATGAATGATTTATTAGGTATCAATAGCATTTACCTACCACTGTGTTCACAACAGGTAACTAAAAGCACACAATAATCAATACAAGGGGAAAGTCATACTTCATTCCTTATTTCCATCTGATGCCATCAAAAAAAGGAAAAGAGGGCTTTATACTTCTCTTAACATTTTTTTTTTGAGTGTAAGCAACTATCCACAGGGGCTTTCACTTTTATTTTATAACACACAGCTTGTCAGGAGAAGCAGGTGGCATGAATTTTACTAGAAGCACAATTCTCTTTATCAAAAACTTCTTGGTCTGGGAATAATTCAGTAATTCATTTTAGCCTATGCTCACATGACCCATGTTGGCTCAGTGATTTGAAACCCAGAGGGTTTTCAGACCTTTTTATTTTTTTCTTCTAAGTCACAACTGTCTGCCTTTTAATTTTTATGCACATTGGCGATTGTTAGTTGGTTTTATTTATTTTCACGCTGTGCTGGTCAATCCACTACAAATTAACTGCAAGAGATTTGCAGAATTCTTTTTTTTCTTTTCCTTTTTTTCCAGCGAGGCCAAGGTACTGTTGAAATGACTCAACCATTTTCCTGAAGAGAAATGTGGCTGTGCTAAGGTGAGCTTGCTTTCTTTATTTAAAAAGAAAAATCAGGTATATAGAACATCAGTCTATTTTGTTTGCTATTTTTGTTTTCTCTTCCCAGTGGAATGCCCTATGTAGCCAGAACCCTAGCATGGGTGGCCTCTGTAGCTACAGACTGACACTTTTCAGTGAGAAGATTCCCACCACCAGCTTTTTGACATCTTGCGTGCTTTATTTTACCAAGGGACTAGCTAAGTGTTGTACATTCATTTTCCCCAAGCTGAGCTAGTCAGGAAACAGAACAAGTCCTTTACTGGTGTGACTAAGCTGTCTCTTGCTGGAAAGAAAATGCTATTTAAATACTACTAAATCACACTTCATTTAAGAGAAATCAGAATAACTTCCCTCTAAAACTGCCTGATGCCAGGAAATATTTTTAATGGCAGTATTAAATATACACAATAGACAGTATTTTTAGAAGGTGTCTACTGTATTGCTTAGGGTCACAGTGAAGTTGCCAAATCTGGAAACCTACAAATTGTGCTAGATTATATTCTCAGTTTTTGGAAAATACCTCAGACTTTTCAGTCCACATATTTTACTCCTTTAATGCTCCAGAAATGGCTTTCAGTGCATTTATGCAGTGCTTATCCACCCTTTCTCCCAGTTACAGGATCCTCAGTCATCCACAGCTTCAAATTTATCTGTCTACCCTCTGTTCTTGGAGTTAGCACCCCAATAACCCAGGAGCTTTTCTATTCTGGCAGCAAAATCCATGAGATTCTGCAAGAAAATATTTTTCTTCGTTACATGGAAGATCTGTCTGTGTATCTAATTTCTACTCTTCTCATCCATCTCCTCATCTCTGCTTATGCTGAAGGGTCCTTGCTGTCTGGAACTGTTCCTCTCTTTATGTCCTAATCTGCTTTTGTGAATTTCTCTCCCTGAGCATGATCTCCCTGAGCCCTCTGGAAAGGTACAATCTCTCTGGTTCTTCATTTAGCCCACGTGCCAGCTCTAGATCTTTCAAGGAAGCACTTATATCTAAGTGTTTATTATTTTAATAGATTCATTAACAAATTTCTGACTCTCCTCATCTCTGAATGGCAAGTGGCGCTAAAAAAAGAATGGAATGGATCATCATGCATTAAAAATTCAGATTGATTATTAAGCAGCTGTTGCTAAAATGTCGTGAAGAAAATTAACTTGCTACTGGATAATGCATTTTATTGTGAGTGATTAAGAAACACTAAATATAAAGAGAATATAATCTCTGTCTGGTAGCAAACCCCCTGTATTTCTAGTATATCACTGGTGTAAGCAGGAAGACCTGGATTTACACTCAGCTGCAAATACATGCTCATAGGGAAATCTATTTTACATTCAGGAGAATATAAGTGAAACCTAAGTGAAACATTACCAGGTATGGTAGTGTGACTGTCTGGGATAAATGTCTTTCTTAATACCTTCTGGGCATGCTTACATGGGATCTCTGGTGTAATTAGGAATACCTCTTCCTCAAATCTATGCTCTCTATCTGTTGTTCTTTATCTGACTATAGTTTCCATCCTCTGCAGTGTATCCACAGTCAATTGAAGTTTTTGTTCTCTGGTAAAACTTCTGCTTTAAGCTCTGGAAAAGCCTAACTGAGCTGTTTAGTGAATAGCCAGCAGAAATCCAGGAGAACTAGGGTATAGTGATCCTTTGGAGGAGACCATCAGAAGACTTTGAAGGAGAGATGTAATACAACAAAACCTCTAGAGACTGTAACCAGAAACAACACAAAAAGAACCCAGGAGCTCCCATTCGCCTCACAGTCTATCCCAATAGTGCATTTTGAGGCTTCTCCACTGTTGTTTTCAGAGAAGTCAGTTATTCTCTGCTGATTTGCATTAGACCTATTTAAAAAGATGGGTGAGGGCAAGAGTTTAAGAATTGATATTAAATATTTGACTTCTAGATTCCATAAAAAGTCAGTGGGAAGAGGTAGGAGCTTCCAAATGTTGTTCTTATTCCTGAATTCATAGATGCCAGAATGGTCCAAAAGGAAAAGCTAAATCTCTGCTTCATTTTGTAGTAAGCATAAATCTCCAGGGTGCAAAATCAAAAATCAGACTCTTGAGTCTAGAGTACATGCTCCTAGACTAAAGAGACTCTTTTGCAACAGGTTGGAAATGCCCAACAAACGTGTTGCTATATCATACTATATTGGACAAGGTACGAAATATTAAAACGCATCTAGCTAGAAACCTACCAAGAATTAACTGACATCTTCAATGATACCACTCATTCAGGGGCTAGAACAAAAGCCTGTGTTTCCAAACAAATTAAAAGAATGAAACAGAACAAAAAAACAGAGCTAAGCCGTTACAAAAGCTAACACAGGGATTTTATTTTAAAAAGAGGGAAAAAAAGTTCAGTACAAAAAGCATCAAAGAAAGATATATTGTGATGAAAATACTGTACTTTAAAAGCAAATCTAAGCCAAAAATAAAATTATCAGTTCCTTTTGGTATGTGCCTCATGGAAATACTGTTGTGAGATTGTTTTTCTAAGTGTAGAACAAAGATTATGCTTTATTGTCAAGCTTTTGATATTATATTAATAAACCATTTCCTTCTCATTGAAGTTATATGTCCTGCTGTGGATGACACTTTCTATGTTAATAATATTAAAATTAAAATAGCGCAATCTAGTTATAACTCAGTTATGGCTCTTGCCCACTGTTGGAGTCTTCGCTTCTAACCATTCCCTACGCCCTGCCTGTCAAATCTGTTCACAGCAGCAAACACACTTTGTGCATTGCAGTAGAACTTATTTTTTTCAAGTAACAGGATTTTTTTAGCAATTTGTAGTGTTATAATGTTGATAATATGCAGGTCTATAGGAACATGGAATAGAAAGGAACTTCTCCAAATAAGAAGCAATCTGATACACTTTATGCATAAACCAGATGGCTTCACATACACTATGAAAAGCAAGGAAGCAGAGACCGGAGGAGCTGGGTATTATACCTAGTTTCCGCACAATAGCACCTGATAAGTTTCCTGTAGCACTTGAAATGTTTGTACTTATATGTAAGCCAAAGTCCAGACTTGAGTAGAAAGAGTGAAGAGATTAATTCTGATCAGTGAGATGGAGTAGGAGGTCCTTTAGCACACCTTTTGGCTAAATTACTTCTCTGTATAAAATAAAAATCTGAAATGGGTTTATGTGCAAATAACAACAATCTGCCTGTTGGAGTTCACAATCCAAATGCCCTGTAAGTTTTTTTTCAAGTTTGGTTTGTAAGTAGAATCATACGAAGACTGGAATTCTCCACCTGATTAGATTCTACAACAATGTAGAGAGGAAATGTAAATCTTTCACTTAGAAAGCAAATGTAAATAAAGCCATTCTCTGGAAAAGCATCCCTGTGTAAGCACAGGAGAGAAAACTGTTGCAATTCACTGGTGTGAATGTTCAGACAACACTGAGTCCAGCTGACAGCAACTGGGAGGAGCTGATGCTTGTTTCTGGAGACAATAATGAAAACAGTGAAAATAGCAATCATGTTCCTTATAGATGGGGTGAAATTGGAAGCTCTGAAAACTGACATAGGGTCTTCGATGGTTTCTTCTCTCCAACATTTTTGTTTCTCATGGTCTAATTAAGAGAGAAAAACTTAAGATGTCAAAATGAAAAATTCAGCAGTAAGGTCTTTTCCTAAAGACATACACATCAATTCAGTAACAGAGCTGGATGCATGACGATTGACAGGTCTTGTTCACATGAGCAAAGGTTATAAAGCTGATGGGAAAATGTGGCACCGTTGGCCCTTTGCAGTAGTGTCTGAATACACGTTGGTTTACACATTTTGGACATTGTAGTTAGTAGACAAGTAGTTATTAATATTTCTTTAGTGTAAGAATCATGGCTTACTGCCCCATATCAGTCCCCCAAACGTATTCAGCTGCTGTTTCCAAACTGACTTCTGCCATTTTCCCAGCATTGACATTGACTTTTCTGTTGTGCTTAAATAACATTACTTGTTAGTGTGTGGCTGTCTTTGCTCATCCCTGTTGACCTCAATGTTTCAGTTGATATTACTGCCTGTAGCATTTTGGCACAGCCTATCGGACTCAGTAATTTTTGTTTCTATTTTTTACAGCTGACTCAGTAACATACTTCACTGTCATTGCATTTACATTAATGACCCTCTTTTAAATTATGAGAGGTTTTGCCCTGCATTTCCTATCAGGCCTAGTTCTGGAAGTCACCACCTTTCTGTATTTGTGGCTTAGGAAAGCTCTGACATACAAATTTTTGGAGGCTGAGAAAGTATTCTGAGGAAGGATCACAACACGGTTGACTTTTTCACATAATCCTTTTGCCATCTGTTCTTGGCCGTTTGAGGGAAAGGATGGAAGGAAGTGGTGATCTTGGTTCTGACAGAAAAGGCCATTTTCTGTATTCAACCTGTGATGCTTATTACTTTTAAGCAAATACTGTAGAGATCCATAGTCTTCATGTTTACCAGTGTTTCTCTCCTCTATGAATCCTTTAAATTCTACTTAATAATGAGGATTCAGTCTGTAATTGTGCCATTCAGGAGGGACAGGAGTATCGCTTCTGAGCTCCCCAGGTCTGAAATGGTAGGATAGCTAAGGTCAACTAGCAGTGAGTATCGTTGAAGTTTGCTGAACTAGTGACAGCTTAAGTGCTTATTAACTCGTTTCTTTTTTTAACACACCAGCTGGCATAAAGGGAAAATAACTGAATAATGCAGTTATTAATTGGCTGTAAATAGATAGAAATATGTGCTAGCATATGGTGACAGTTAATGGTGGTTTACTTTTTTATAAAATTTCTGTCATCTGTCTGTCCAAAGGATCTCACCACAGAAGTATGGCAACATTTAGTGGGATGCATCTTTCTTTCAGTTTTTTTTAAGCGATAGCTAGAGTTGAATGTTAACTAACTGCATTTTCTGTGGCTTAGCAAGAAATCTGATCTTTGGTCATATATCTCATTTTCACCACACTTTTTTGCTTTTAGTGATTTAGTGCAGTTTAGTTTAAAAATGCAAAATAAAGATGGTTTGCTGGCTACTAAATAAAAACAAATGTCTTATTCCCACCTACCAATCTTCCCATTTGCAATTAGCATTGAGCGTAGCAAAACAGAGGATGTGGAACATGTGTGAGGACTCAGCGTTACTGGCAGAAGGAAAGCTTTTTAAATGTGAAGCACATCGACTGGGCAGTTCAGAATCTAGGGCAAAAATTTCTATTTCACTCACTCATTCTCTATATTTACAAATCTTTTATATAAAAGTCAGTAGTGCTCATTTGAAAGCAATTCTGTAGCTGGTTGTTTCTAGCAGGTAGGCAGAGCATTTTAAAATTTTCAGCCTTAAAAAAACAATTGATGCTTGATAATGGGTAGCGGCAAACTGTTCAGTGCAAACAGGAAAAAGAATACACTGTGAATGGTCACTCGCCTCTAAAGGATGCCTTAATTTACTTACAGGTAGTTTGAGTTCGTGCTGTTCCTATCCATCACTTTGAATTTTGCAGACTGAAGTGAATCTTATACCTCAGCAAAACCAGGTATACACAAACGGGGTTACTAGCAGTAACTAGAGTTTAATTCATCAATAAAGACATTTCACTTTACAAATGTGCCATAAGTCTGCTTTGTCAACTTATATAAAGCTTATTTGAATTATCCTTATAGTACAAATTAAGGAAAGTTATAGCCTATATATGGATTCTTTTGTCTGCAAACAACACCATTGTGCATTTTCCTTGGACTGTGTATGAACCAGAATTACAACTACATGGAGGTCAGGGAAGAATAAGGGCATTTTTAACTGCACACTGTGAAGGGTCATTTTTTAAAAAAAATTCTTTAAAAATCATGTTGAGCTGTAAATTACCTGTCATTCTAGCAGGGCCTGCATAGTACCTTTGTGAGTGGCCTGTTGAGTCCCAGGTGGCTACTACTCAAGCGTGGCTCTGAACTGCAGGATGTGAGGAGACTTCTAGTGAAAGGACTGGTGCACAGTCTAGCCCTTGGCATTTGGTCAATGGAAAGGATTGCTTAATATTAAAAAATGAATGCTTTTCACTGCTTCCAGAACTCTGCTAATTATTTACACTTCATGAACTCAACAAGCTGTAAATAGCAGGCAATCACACATTATTAGTGAATGGTCTCCCTGCATTTTTACTTAGTCCTATAACACCAATATACACAATTAATATGGAAACCTGTAAATCATTCCCAGGGAAACATTGTCATGCCCTGTAGACACCTGGATTGAACATTTCCTTACACATATTTATGCATTCTTTACTTTTTTTCATGCAAACTAAATAATAAATCTTCCTCAAATGCTAGAAATTGTTGATATATCTGTAAATTAAATCAATTTGATTTCCTGGATTGTCAAATATGGTAAAGGAAATGTAATCTTTCTATTGGTTAATATTTTACTATAACATTGTTCTTTCTGTTCCAAATGCCATGCTATCTGTGGGAGTTGGATACAGAAGCTGTAGGTAGTCTCTTAGTTTCTATATGCATGTTTAGTGAGATGCTGGAGTTTTGAAAGATTGTGAAGGTGTTCAGACCTCTCACCAGGTTTTAAACTCAGTTTACAAAACCTTTGTATTTCTGTTCTCATGTTCGATGCAGCCTGACTGAGATTCCCTCATTTGCATGGTGTATGTTGTCTTCTCCTTGTAACAATGTTGGACAAGGGATCTCGGAAGCCCTAAGGGTCAGGAGCAACCACTTGATTATCTTCTGCAATGCTGGCAGGACCTAGAAATGTATATGGCATGAAGTGTGGATGAATCGAGTCTCCGTTTTTTCCCCAGCGTATGCCCAAGTGCCAGAATCTCTTACAGACACAAGTCAAGTGAGTGGGCTTCTAGGAATGGTAGAAATGGTGAAGAAGTGCTGAAGAAGTACCACTTTTCTGTGGAAGATTCTCTGTTCTACTCTTATAGCTTCAGGTTATGATTGCTAAAAGGAGCCTAAATTATTAAATCTCATATCTGAGGATCAGATTCTCTCTTTATTACCTGTAACTACAATTTAATTTTTTTTCTAAAGATGGAAAAAAGTAAAACCAATGGAGAGTTGAAACCAATTCAGAGCACAATGAAACAGTGAGTCCTCACCATCTTGATACTGCATTGTAACCCACTGTTTTCTATTTCTGAAAGCATTTGAATTGTTCCATACTGCACTTCAGTGCATTTTATAATACCTTAGTCTAAATTTATTCTTTACAGGAACATATTCTCTTAGTGGGGAAAAAAAAATGGATTCATAAATTCCTCATGATCCTGATTAATATTTTATGAGAGTGAAGAAAAAAATGCATATAAAAATTCTAGAACACATTTTCCTTGACTTACGTAGCATTCATATGTTGATAAGGTGGCTTCCAGATTATGTAAACATTGAGCTTGGATCTCCATATGCAAAGACACAGGAAATTAAGAGCTTCTTCCTGACAAGTAAAATATAAAAACAATAATTTAACTTTCTGTATTAGGTGCAACATTGCTTAATATACTTAGTGATTCCTGAAAAAAGGTGATGAATAGATGAATAGGAAGGCAGCAAAATTTGCAGAGGGTACAGGCGTATTGGTTAGTCATCACTAAGGAAGTCTGATTTATGGTGTGTGGGAACGGAAAGAAGATGTTCATACTGTTTTTTCCGGTTTAAACATCAATTATGTGGTGAAGTGCTTCCAGACTTAATGGCTCTGTGGTCTTGTTCAGTACTGTGTGCTGATGGATGAGCTTCACCAGGATCATGACAGCAAATGAGACTCACCATCAATACATGCAAAGTATTAAAACATCTATGAAAGTGGAAAGGATTTGGAATTAATTATTCAGTTCAGGAAAAAGATTTGGATGTTGTTACAGACAGCTTAATGAAGACTTCAGCTATGGCAAGAAGTCCAAAAAGACATTAAGAAGCATAAGGAATAGGATGGGGAATAGCATGTAAAATATTATAATTAGACCTGATAGGGAAATGTTCCCTCAGCAATGGGTAATTTTGATAACGGAACAAAACCCACATATTTATTTGCAAAAAAACCCCAACAATTCAGAACAAAAATTTAATGACATTCATAAGGAGTCTAGTCAATTAATAACAAGAATAACAATAAGAAGAATGTTCAAAATTGTTTTTGAAAGTGGTAATAATCTGGGTGTTTAATTTCCATGCCTATCCCAGTAAGGAAATACTTAATGGGGAGGAAGTATTATGCCACAAATTGTAAAAAATGTTATGCTGGCCACTATTAGAGAAAGATACAGGATTACAAGGCTAAGTGAACAACAGGATCACACTAGTGTAGTGTTCCTGTATTCTTGCCCTTTGCCTGTGCTAGGTGAAAATTAAACCATTGGGGCAGCATTTAGACGTGAGCTCTTTTGATGGAACCAAGGCCTAGGCAATGTCCATTAAAAGATGCCTCACAGATCAAAGCAAAATCCTATAAAAATAAAAAAGAAACTGAAGAAGAATATTATTAAACTACAGGAAATTTGCTGAGTGCTCTTAAATGAAAGATACAAACCTTTTTGAAATTCGGTGTAAAAAAAAAATATACTGAAGTTAATAATTAGTGCAAAGCACTATAAGACCGGGTTAATGTAAGTGCACTCCACTGGCCTCAGTAAAGTACAATATGGTCACTTCAATGAAAAGAAGTCACTTTTAATTTTAATAGTTTTATTAGGTATCTGCTTTAGGCTGTACTTGAATGGACACAGCCCAAATTCCCCGCTGGTGTAAATTAGTGTAGCTCCATAGGGATCATCATAATTTTAGCATTAATGATCTGATCCAGGCTAGCTTGAACATAGAACTTCTCTTTGACCTTGTGACAATTTTTGTAGTAATTTCATAAAGAAAGTAAATAAAACTGAGCAGAGAGTAGACCCTAGTACATTTGTAACAGTACTTTCCACAGGATGATGCAGAAGCAGATGGATCACAATCTCCATGAATGAGTACAGGATATTGTAAAACACTTAGATGGAATGGAAATAATCACTACTTAGCTCTGAGGGCAAAATAAATGCATTGGTGTTTGCCTTATCCCCTCAGACAGAGACAGTGCTTTGCCTTCCCTCTGTCATTTTCTTTTCTTGTTAATCAGGAACATTTGTTTTCCCCTCCCATCTTTTGGCATATCTCCCCCTCCTTTTTTTTAATCCTACCAATTCTGTATACTTTACAGCTCTTATATTCCATCTCCAGCTTCTTATTTCCTTTGCATTTCTTTTAGGCTTCTCTTCACTTTTTTCTCCCTTATCTTTTTCTTCCCTCTGTCACTGGAAAGTTCAGTGTGCAAGTTAATCTAACAGCACGAAGCTAACTGATATGATCAGGACTTGTGAAATAGAAACTAAGCTCTCACTGACTTTTAGAGCCTACTAGTGGCAAATCTCACATGCACAAATTGTTTCTTGACATTTGATCAGGTCTGCTTGCTTCTTAAAATATGCTTTAAAACCAACCTGTAAGCCTGTTTCTCCTTTTATTCTGGAAATGCTGTACATTTGTTTCACAAAACTTACTTCTCTGTAGAACAGTTCTTGATATGGTAAGTATAATCAAAGTCAGTTATAGGAAATTTACTGTTAGTTTGCTTCATAATAATTATATTAATGACAAGTTACAGTCTCCTTCTGTGTGCTTAGAAAGATTCAAGCCTTGTAGGAAAAAATAATACTTTCTTTACATGGTTAATATGGAAAAAGCACTTTTAGTCTTAGAAAAACCTTGAGGGCCCTAGGAAAGGAAGGGGGCTGCTCACCCCCGTCATATTCCCTGGATTACTTTGTTTTTCTCTGTGTCTTTGGACTAAGACAACCTAACGCTGCTGCCATTCTGATGACCCTGAATATACCTGGCAACCTGTTGTCTGGACAGAACAATTAAATAACTGTTGCTCCTTTAAGGACATAGAATAGGCCTTATCAAATACATCACAATAATTAGGTTCTTATAAAAGAACTGAATAGCTTCAAACTTATCCTGTTGGAAAACAGATATAATAACAGTCAGATCAGCATAAGCTAACCTCTGTAACCCATTGGAGGACACAGGGTTGCAGCTCTGACATCCGTTACTGATCCTGACACATGCAATGTCCTCTTTCGTCCTGTGGTAGGCATGAGATGTGAATTAGAGTCTTTTTTCAAATGGCTCTGCATTTCCAGTCTCTCTTTTGAGCAAAGAGGTTCAGAGACAGCAGCCAGGTCCAAAGGCCATTCAAATCAGCCTAGAGGTGCTCAGGAAAGCTGGTTAAAGGCCCTTAGAGTACAAATGTGCAGAAACTTTCATATTGCTTCAAGGAGGCAGGAGACTGGCATTAAGTTTCACTTAACTCATCATGTGTAAGAAGTTCACAGAGCATGTTAAAGTGTGGGTCCAGTCACACAGCTGTATAAACCACTGTTCTGTACGAGGCACCAGGCAGGCACACGGCACCGATGATGTGAAGGCGAGGTGATGTGAAGGCTGGGGTTTTGCTGCAGCGGAATGGGATTCTGAATAGTACATCCAGTGTCCAGAGGGTCTCTTACTCCTGATCTTATCTTTAACTGACAAGTGGGTCCTGCTCCTCCCTCTCTTTTTCAGAGGATGGTATTGACCGTATGTATTTCAAGCAACTGTAGCAGTCCTACTAAATTTACTCACAGTTCCAAATATACAGAGAGTATCATAACCGTAATGCCCCCATTCTGTCATATTTGCTTGAAATGTGTATATTTATGTATTAGGTAGTTTTACCCTGACAAGAAAAATTTTTAAAAAACTGAATTAACTCTTTCTCAGTGTTCAGACAGCTTAATTTTGTGAGCACTATTAAAAATAAAAATAATTGCATTGAGATCAGGGATAATTATCTCAGAGACATGTTGACATTGTTTTCCTTATCATTTTGTTTAATACAAATTTTGTTGTGTTGGCTTACCAGTACTTTTTAAACCTCCCAGTCTAATGGAAATAATCATAGAATCATAGAATCACAGAATCATAGAATAATAGAATGGTTTGGGTTGGAAGGGACCTTAAGTATCATCCAGTTCCAACCCCCTGCCATGGGCAGGGACACCTCCCACTAGCCCAGGTTGCTGTCTCTTGCTTGCAAAGTTTGTGATAAAACAGAGCTCCCAGAATTCCTTGGTCTTTTGCTTTGAAGGTCTAAAGTTATTTAAAGTACTTATTTAGACTTTTTATTAAAGTATCTGTGGAGATATTGTGATCGTTACAGGTTTTTTAGTGTAGAGAAAAATGAACCAGTTTACCTGTGATACAGAACATAATCATCAGGTGCTCTTCCCTGCAGACTCTTAGATAATACTTTTTGTAATAACTTTGAAGAGATTCCACTTAGCAGACTGTGAAAGCATGATCTTCAGAGTTATGATATAGGATCATAGAACAGAATGGTTTGGGTTGGAAG
>NW_010107545.1:5122-6467 GCF_000699245.1 Pterocles gutturalis | reverse complement strand
TGAGGGAACGTGGGGACAGGGTGAGCCCAGCGCCGGCGGCTCCCTGAGCTGGAGAAACACCTGAAGGAACCTTTCCCCGATCTCACCAGACACAGGCAGACGTTCTCTTGAGGTAATATTTTATTTTTTTCTGTGTAATCCTGCAGCCAACTCCCGCCGTGGGCTGCGCTGGGCCTGGCGAGGCCTCGTCAGCAGCGAAAAGCTTCAAAGGTGCTCAGGAAAAAGCCCGTCTCCTCTCGCTCTGTGCTTGAATCAGAAACATAATCAAACCTTCCCCGTGTTAGCTAGATTCAGACGTCTGGATTAGCCTGTGTCGTGTTATTTGGGTGATGCTGTGAAGGGGTTTCCCTGGGGGGTTACTTCACGGCGTAGCCGAGGACGTGGGGCTGGATGGGCATCCAGGGCAGCTCCACGCGGAAATGCTTCAGGTTCAGCTCCGAGAAGTTGGCCGCTTCGAGATTTTTCCATGTCTCTCTCGTTAGGCAGCATCCGTCAAAGACGAGTTTCCAAGTCGGGTATAAGACCTGCTGCCAAAAGTACTGCCAGCTGGAGTGGTCGGCGGCCACATGCTCTAGGAAATAGAAGGCTCCTCCCTGGGGAAAACAAAGTTGTTTTAGGTGCTGGGGTTACGCCGAGCTTCCCCCTCCATCCCACCTCCTCTCGGATACAGACCAGTGGGTCTGCAGTTTGTCCGCTCGTCAGTATCCCCCCTGCCCGCTTTCTGCTTTTGTGGTGTGGGTTGGAATGAATCTAAACAAGAAACTTGCAGAGGTTTAAAACGCCTGTTCTAAAAGGGTGAAGATGTACTTATTTGATCCCTCTTTTTTTTACATCAGTAGTTTGTTGCCTTTTTGTTTCAATTACAGTTGCTAACGTGTCATTTTTTTTTTCCAAGGAAACTAAAGAGAAATGTATAAATCCTAGTTGAACTCACCCAGAGCATTATCTTGAAAATGCCATTTTCAAGGCTAAAAGTCTATTGCAAAAATACCCCAACAAGCCAGCTTTTTTTAATCTTTAGCTTGATTAGTATACTACAGGGAAAGAAGGTATTTAATTAGATTGTTTCAGTCATACAGGTAGATCAGCCCCACTTCTAAGAGGCTTATTAAAAATGCAGACTTTCGGCTTTGATCAGAGAGCTTCTCACCCAGATAAAATCTGGTGTGTGTGGGGAGAGATACCACCACAGGAACCAGTTCTGCTTTCAGTGACATACTGTAATTACTTACAAAATTAGTAGCAGTTCTAGTTACCAGACTATGTTACTTCTAGAGTTTTAAGATTAGGACAGACCAGCTAGTATGTTGCTGCTGCTTTGCATCATTTAGCAGTGCAGAGTGGC
>NW_010107545.1:3587-5091 GCF_000699245.1 Pterocles gutturalis | reverse complement strand
GTAGGGAAATAAACTGGGTCTGGGTTGTAAGCTCAGAAACAGCTTTTTTTTTTTTTTTCCCCCTTCACCCCCCTTTTTTCTTTTGGTGCACCGCCTCTCAAACAGATGATAAAGGTAATTACAAAACCTTTTACTCAGATACTCACTGGTCTGAGCACTCGCAGTGCTTCCTTCAGGATGCCGTTCACGTTGTGCGCAGAGCAGAGGACCAAGGTGCAGATGACGGCATCCACAGAACCGCTGGGCACCTGGTTCAGGTCTTCTCCTGCAGCTACTATGAAACGCTCGTAGTGGATGTGCTGGTTCTTGTTCATGCTTCTCGAAAGGGCTTGCTGGAAGTTGGGGTTTATGTCACTGCACGTCACTTTGCAGCCCGGTGGGTAGAACTGGAAGTTAGCTCCGCAGCCGGTCCCGATCTCCAGCAGCTTCAGCTCTCCCGAGGGGCTCTTGAAGTCAGATAGATTACAAAATAGCTCCTGCTTGTGCTTCTTTGTTTTCCTTTCATGAACAGCAGAAAACTTCTCTAAGAAGTAAGGAAAAAATACCTTCTTACAGAAAGGCTGCCATATGCCCAGGAAGGACAGCAGGTAGATGGGCATGGCCAACAGTGCCAGGCAGGCACGGAGGAGGAGGATGCTGGCCTCCCTCATTTCCAGCGTGGGGCAGAGGATCTGCACTGAGCAAAACTAGTTCTTCTGTGTGTAAGAGCCCTGGAAATTCAGGCAGAGCTGTGTTCGTGGACTTGCTGCTCCTCTTGAAGTGTATTCAGCTCCTTGGATTGCTCTGGTAGAGTTTTCTCTAAAGCTGATTTTAAAGTCCGGTCATAGGCAAGGAAGGGAAAAACAGGGCTGCATACCAAAGAGTTCCTGTAGCGTCCCAACTCTGGCAAAGAGGAGCTGCCAGTCTGTTACGTAACCTGGATAAACGGGGCGGTGCAACTTTGGCCGCAAACACTGGCAAAATGTCACGAGCTGCCCTAATTTGGTGTTCAGCAGTTTCACGTTGCAGGTCGTATCTCCTAAAGCAACTGTTTGTTGTCTTCAGCGAGATGAAGGTGAACTCTGAATTAGCTGTAGGCATTTTGTTAGGAGTTTGATTAACATTTCAGTGAAAACACATTGGTTTAAGAGTTAATTTACCACCCCGTTGTAAGCAGCTGGATGAGCTCGTCAGCTGCTCGCTCTGTGTTCTCTCTGCAACAGCAGTTTCCAGTCTTCCCCCTTTGTGGACACCTAAAGTGCTTTGGTCAGTGCATATGGGCTCCTTTGCAATGGATTAATTTGCTTTTCTTTGTTATCTTTCAGACCTTTGATGGGAATTGTGAAGCAGAGATAATTAATTCAGTAATCGCTGCCTACAGTGTATGGCTTGAGTTTATTAACTTCCTAAGTCTGTTCTATGCCAAATACATTCTGTAAAACTTTTTCAACTTTGCAGTTGCCGGTGTTTTGTCAAAGGGGTTGGTAGCAGCGTCGATTAGCCACCAGCATTTAATTGCTCTGCT
>NW_010107545.1:0-3573 GCF_000699245.1 Pterocles gutturalis | reverse complement strand
AAGGAGGATTTCATGTCCCTGCTGAAGGCAGTTTTGGTGTGAATTGCTTTGGAGAGTTTTGTTTTTCCAGTCCCACTGTCCGGTGAGTTCCCTCCTCCCTCTAGTGGTAATAAAGCAAATATAAAATCCAGCATACGGAACATCATTATTAGTCTGCTTTATTAACGAACGCTGTTGTCGTACCCTCATACCTCCACCTTGTGGCAACCACATTAGAGAAACAGATTTGAACAACGGGAATAACTTTCTGTGTAGAGCAGGTGGATCTGTATGGAGTACGAAATAGAGACATTAGGTGTTATACGCCTGTACCAGCTTTTAATTCCTTGCTGCTGTGCTGCAGGAAATCAAAGAAAAGGTTAAACAGGGGCCGAGAGAGCAGCACCTTCTCCTGGTGTCCCAGGGGAGTGAACCTGGGAAACATTTCCGATTAACTCCTGGCTTTTAAAAGAGAGCTCTCCAGGTGTGATCCAGATTGGAGGGGGGGTAGGAAGTGAGGAATTTAGGCGTAGATCAAACATGGTAGCAGAGCCTGACAAAAGGGCTCTAAGGCTGATCCAGCCAGAGCGAGCCCTGCCGAGCAGCCCGGCCTCACGCAGCGAGCGTGCAAGGCTGCGCCTGCTTGTTCGTGTGAAAGTTGGTTTGAATTTACAGCCTGTACGTAAACGTTCAACGGGCTTGAATCTGAAAGCTCGGATCCTGCCCGCTTTGAGCCTCTTATCGGGGACAAACAGCTGTTCCGAACCCACCCAGTGTTCTCCTTACCAGTTCTGTGACTGCTGTACCGTACCGGCACACCTCTGCCCGGCTCCTGAGCGGCTGCGAGACGGCGTGCGGTGCAGGCTGCCTGCTCTCACCTCTCCCACCAACCCGCGCGTTTAGATCCCGGCTCATCTTGTAGGTGCTCCAGCACTTGCTTAAGAACATCGTACGCTTGGGTAACGCCAGGATGGCACCTGATGGAGGAGAGGTCCCTATAGCCGTCTCCCTGGCTACCCACGTGCAACAACCTGCTGGAATTACATCGTCCTTCCAGCTCCTGAACTTGGTTTTAGCTTCAGCGGGGTGGCGTGGTGGCTGTTCCAGCAGAGATAGCCCGTCCCCGGTTATCGGTGCGGAGGCGCAGATGCCCCGTGTGTGGTGCTGAGGAGGTGACATCGCCCTGTCCACAAAGCCGAGGAACTGATGAGGCCATTCGGAGGTCACTGCGCCCAAGGTGAAGGGAGAAGTCGGGGCCGGAATGATGAAATAAGGAAAAAGCAGTATCCTTATCAAGCTTTTTTCTTTTTTTGTGCTCCTTAAAGAGACAGCACAGTGGCAGGCAGTCGTTGCCCAGATTGATAATTACAGAATTATCGTAGTTCTGTTGCCTAAGTTCTGGGTAGTTTTGTTCTCCTTTAACCCCAGGAGGGGATTTATGGGTTTTATTAGCTTTCCTGCTCTGGTTACAGGCAAGCAAACCCATTAGCTGGAGCTGGAATATTCATCCGCTGTACAAAGCAGCGTTATTATGGAAATACTTTGAGACTCATTTTCTGAGGATTCCCTTTCGCCCTGGGTTGCGACGATGAACGAGATGCTCCTGATGGCTGATCGTAAGGGCGGATGGGGCAGTCTGCGCACGTACAGGGATTTTCGTGCGGAGTTTCGTGCCTGTTCTCTGGGACAGACTCTCTCCGAGGCTGTGCCAGGATCCCGTAGGTCCATTGGGAACTTTTTGTTTGTTTGATTTGTTGTCGCTATTCAACCTCCGAGGGCATTGACCTATTTATTTCTTTAAGCACCTTGCTTAAGGATACCTTACACAAACCGCAATAACACCCTCGGGGCCCCAGAATGTCCTTGGAAGTATTTCTGGAGCCTGGCTCGCCCCACGGGGACCTGTGTGCCCACCGTTCCCAGCAGCTCCGGGGGTGCCCTAGTTGGGAGCCCGGGTGTGCAGGTGCGTTTCCATCCAGGGGGTTTTTGCCTTGCTGCACGCAGCTCTCCGTGCTTCAAGCTGCCGGCACGGTTAGAGAAGGTTTGGGGTTTTTTTTCTTACATTATGTGACTTAACTTTGATTTTTGGACACTTGAACACTCTGTATTGGGGAGGTGCTCTCCTGTTTCTCAGCAGTTTGTTATCAGTGGATTTTTTTTTTCCTGTATTTCAGTGGTTTTATTTCCACTTCTTTCACATCTGCTGGAAATTTAAGTCTTGGTGAGAACCAAGCTACGGAAGGTCCAGTTTGGACTGAAAATTTCTCTGAATCTGTAGCTTTCTGCAGCAGTTTATTTAATGTGTGTGCCGCTGCTTTTGGTTAGTTATGGCTTGTGATATCTACATTTCTGGGGTTGTGTCTGCCCTTGGGTCACACTGGGGTAGTCCCATAAAAGTCAGCGATGTCAAGTGAGGGCAGATTTAACTCCTGGGTCATTTCTAAAGCAAGATGAACGAGTTCTCCAGCACAGCTCCTGTTAGCTTGTCTGCTCAGCACACAACTCCTAACGCTCTGCTCAGAGGACAAAGATTTAAAATTCTGAAGAGGACATTGCTCCAAGGTGGATATAGTTTTTTTTTTTCCCCTAAAACAGCAACGTAATACAGCATTCTTTCAGGTTTTTTCAGCAGCACAGGCACAGTCTTATTGAGAACAAGAACTATGTAACAATAAAAATTGATCCTAAAATTTCAGTCATAAATTATAGGCAGAAATTCTGTGTATATAGGAGGAGGAGGGCTAGCTTGGGTCAGTTATTAGCACTCTCTTATTCACTATATTGTTGAAAAAAATGTGAATCTGGGTATATGATGGGCTTGTAGCCGAGGAGAGTATTCCGTAGCAGATTTCCACCTCCTTAGTGAGCGGCTGGGCTCTGCAGAGCCCCACAGCTCCCCGAGAAACCTGCCAGGTGCTGAGGAAGGACCTCGGAGAAGAAATCCAATAGCCCAGGTCGCAATTGGAAGGGAGAAACCAGCACAGTGCCTGGACCTACTGGAGAAAGAGCACGTGTGGCATAAATGTCATTTTGGTGGGTTTTAAGTTTCTGTTGTAGAAATCTTACTGTTTGCAGGCAGTCCAGGGCTGAGGTCAGGGAGCTTTCCTGGTGATGCGATCTGTGATGCACTTGGCCGTTTGGAGTTTTAGCTGAAATGAACTTACAACCTGAAACTGTTTTAAAAAAAAATAAAATAAGAAGAGTTTGGGTGACAAAGTTTTCCCTTGGCTCTGCCGCAGATCGCTCTCTGTGTATTTGCCCCAGGACTTTCACAGCGATTTCTGGAGCCTGTTCCGCACGGATGGTAAATCACCCCGCGGTGCAATCCTGACCTAGGCAAAGCTGGGATCTGACAGTTAGAAATCCTCCTCCCTGACCCGCCTCCGGCCCCGGGAGCCGGGCCGCGCCGAGCATCTCCCGCAGCCTGGGGGGCGGTTTGGTTTTTGGTTTTTGGTTTGTTTTTTTTTTTTTTTTGTAAACCTGGATGTCCCGTTCCCGGTATCTCGGGTGATGGCGGTGGGGGCTGATGCTGAGAGCTGCCTCAGTGGTCCCGGTACCGGCTGGGCTAACCTGAGCACCGGCGCTTCACCAAAA
>NW_010107544.1:0-5610 GCF_000699245.1 Pterocles gutturalis | reverse complement strand
TACCATAATTTTCCAACCATAAAACTCCAACAACTAGAATGGCACTAATTTGGGCAAAGTCCAGTGTTGCATTACATCAGGGTCACACTATGACCTATACCTAAAGGGTTCCCAGAAAAAGAAATCACACACCAAGCCACTCCTAGGCCCAGTAGTTTGGCCCATATCTTCCAGCCTCTTGCTGTAAAGCTGAAAGTCTGGCATTTCTGTGGAATATTTGGGGCCTAAATCCCAGATCCCAAGAAGGCAGTGCAGAAAATCAAGTCTCTGAAGGCTTACCAGGATCCTTGCCGTGGAGCTATCCAATGGACTGGCATTTCAAAACAACCGTTAAACAACAAATCACAAGCAGAACACATAGTTATGTCGTAGACCCAACCTCAACATGACATTGCCAACCACATCATCATTTTTTGAAATACCACGATTCTGCCCTGAGACAGAAAATTACCTGAGATGAAGGGACAGGGGTGGAAAGACAGCTCTTTTTCCCTTTTTCTTGCTCTTCACCTTCAAAATCCTCTATAGTTTCTTCAGAAGCTAATCTTTTTTCCTGCTGCACATTTACTTCTGATTTTAATGACTCCATATCACTTCCTCCCCTTCCTTGGCCTTTTTTCATTCTACTACCTTAAAAGAAAAATAAAAGGGTACTTTTGGAATGCAAATTTTACAGTGAAATCCTGATCACATTAGAAATCTAAAGTTACACTGAAGCAGAACACTGGGCAAAAAGCATGAGAAACGGCAGCACTTGTGCACGTGCTGTTTCAACAACACATTTCACTTCACACTTTATAGGACTAAAAAATATATTTTAGAATTAAACAGATGTTTGAGAGGGAACTTTGGAGGAAAGCAAAGGATATTCTGGACTAACTGTATCAGTAAGACTGACAATTTCACTCACACTATAGGAGCTGATCGAGTAACCAACTGTCCAAGAACAACTTTTAACACAGATCTTTCGTGTAAGTATCACTTCAGAATACCAGTTATACACACAAATATCAATTAAGTAGTACATGGCAAACTCAGGGTATGCCCACTTGCCTCGTCAACCACGTCATGGTTGATTATTTCATCAGCCAATAACCAAAAGACAGCAAATGTCATGCCTCTCTTTGGAAAGCTTCACATCCCAGAAACCTCTAAGTTCTCTGTTCTGAAGTAGTATTTTCAGGATATATAGCTGGGAGACAGCTAGGGCCATTGTCCTGGTTTTGTTATAGCTCCATCTGCTGCAAAATGCATTCAGAAGGAAGATACTTGATGCCATTTTGTAAAACTTCAAAAACCCTCCCCCTTCAAAAAATACAGACATGCCAGATATGTGCAGGAAGCAGGGAATTTTTCTAAATGTCTGACTTCAAAACAACAAATCAGCATTCCCTTTCCAGTAGGAAGACATACAGAAGAGAAACAAAAGGGCAGTCATTTCATTTTACTCTCTACCTTTCCATCCACTACCACCCTAAAAGATGCAAAACATTTCATAATTTTAAGGAAATATAAGATTTGCAGAAGAGATCAGTTGTTTTATTAAAGCAGCACACTCTAAGCTGGAATCATTTCATGTAATTAATTTTTAAACAGCTCCAATACTGTTCGTATCCCTAGCTCCCTCAAGGTCAGGCTTTCAACAGCACAGACAACCCTTGTCCACACAGCTCTATATCTCAACACCTACGTGATCAAAATGTTAATTCTTTGAAACAAACATCACATACACTTATATAACAAAAATTATAGTACTTGTGGAGAAAAAACAACCAAACAAAAAACACCACCACAAAAAAAAACCCCAACCAAACATAAGAAACCAATCACACTACTGCAGGACTCAACACAGCCAGTGGAAGTCCTCTGGTACATGCAATTTTTACATCTGTTGGAATAAGCCAGCAGGGAACAATGTAGATTTGGAAAAAGGAAGTGGGAGGTGGGAGGGGAAGGTAAAGTTTCTTTTGCTTCTTATAATTTTCTCCAAATTAGCTTTTGAGGAAAGGAATATGGAGGGTAGCCAATAGCATACAACAGAGATGTTTAAAGCCAGAATTACCCAGGTCAATCCATCCAGACACCTGCATTTACTACAGGAGACAAGAAGCAATTGGTTAGACACTACATGAATACTTCTGCAGGCCTGCTTGGGCATCAAGAGACAAACTTCTCCATTACACCATCTCAACAAAAATAGCAGGTAGAAATAGAGGCTTTAAAGAATAGCTGTTGGACACACAGGAGCATACATGCACACACCAGCCACAGTTCACACATTTAGACTAATTAACGAAGGAAATTCAGCAGTTAGCACCTAAACCACCTCACACCTCACCACAGAATGGCAAGCAGGGTGGGGTGTGCTGTCTTCAGCAGAGAGAAAGATAGAAACGCTGGGGAAGCGCTGTTAATGTATGTAGTCATTTTCCTGCTCTCATTTCTTTAGTCCTCCAGTTCCATCAACAGAAGTCATCAGAGCAATAAATGCCTCGCGATAAGGTTGCCAGAGAATGTCTACTGGCAGTTTTAGAACTCTTTACAAGCTCCCAGGATCAAAGCTGGACATGTTAGAAAATTGTCTTGGGATTGTGCCAATGAGGCACCCTTGTGTCTCTCACTGATAAGAGACTAAACACAGTATTCTGCTGCTGTTACTGCTGATACACAGAGGTACAAGTTTATGGTACATTCAGCAATTTCCTTTTGCAGGAAGAACAGGAGGGAATGCAACACTATTTTAGCCTCGTACTGGTAAGAAACTGCTATAATGTAATAAACTGCTCCTCCTAAGAAGAAACTTTGGGCTAAATGATCAAGTCTGATCCAGTCACAGTTAAAAAATGAACTAATACACACCACCATCCAAAAAAACCCAAAACCACCTTTAAAACTTGTGAAATTAGAAGCATCTAAATTTAGAAGGGCAATCAGTGACTTAAATGCGGAGAAGGCTTGGAATTTAAGGCACAGAAACTGCTTGGAATTTACAAACTAAACAAAACAGATGAGTTTATAGGAAAAGGCTCCAGGACATCAGATGTTAAGCTACCCAAGAGTGTATATTACCTGGCATAAAAAACAAAGAACAGAAGGAAAATCAACTGATCAGAAAGAGCTCTGTCATGCCTGTAGGACTGATGACAAAGGAGACAACAGAAGCCAGCCTCGACAAGTTGCCAGGCACAGAACATGGAAAGAGACATAACAAATTAACACTTTCTATTACTACAGTTATAATTTAAGAAAATGAGATCAAAGCACATAAATGTATAGTGGTATGCAAACATACTACACTTCAAACCTACCTGCTTTCATTACAGGCTCAGAAATCTTCTGAACCAGAAGGCCCCTTTCCAGCATCCAAGATGGAAGTACTCTCTTTCTTTGAATAGATTTTGAGTGTTCAATTTCATTATCATCAGAAGGAGGATCCTGAAACAATATTTACTGTTTAGTACCTTTCTCCAGTTACAAGAGAGGTGAAAAAACTAGAACATAAGTTTGTACACAGTTATGTCCTCCAAACACAGCCTGGATAACTACCTACTTTTTGGATAGTGCCCACTGCCTGATTTTCAAATTTTTTTTACATTTCCTCCTCAGTCAGAAAAACACCATCTGTAGAAACCTTCACATAGTAAAGAAAAAAAAAACCACAACTCCTTAGACCTTTGGAATAAATATCTGAAAGGCTACAGGCTGAAAGTTTCATAGGAGAGCTATATCAGCATCTTGCTAGAGAGTTTCAAGATACAGAAATAAAGAGGAGGCTTAACAAACAAAAGCCTATTTGTCACAAAAAAACAAGAAAAATCTTGCTAGCATTCTCTCAATTCCTTTCTCCAGAAAGGAACCACGCTCTAAACAAATTAAATACACAAAAAGTCATGGTCAATAAACAATTATGTACTGAAAGTAACACTATCAGTTTGAATCTCTACTTAATAAAAGGTAAGTATCCATCCCAGGAATCTCAGCTACAGTAAAGGCTGACGTTTCATTTGTTGTACAGTTATCTACTTTACAATTATGTTGATCAGTGTGTCCCTTTTAGCACTATATTGCTGGCTACACAACAGAAGACCTATGAAAAATCACACCGGCTACATACACTATCAGACTGTCTGAAAGCCGATTTTACTCAGCAACATTTTAAAAAAAGCAAAATACGTTTGCTTTGAAAACTCTGTTTTGCTGGACAAGATCCTGGCTGCCAGAGAAAAACAGGAGGGTTATTTATCTGTGTGTTTGTATGGATCTTGACAACATGTCAACTCCATCACAGCTGTACGATTCAAATGAAATGGGCTGTTAGTACACTATAAACAGATATTATAGTCAGCACAAGGCATCTACAATCCAACTGCACTCTCTCCAGATATAAATTTCAGAGGCTTTTAGGCTGGCTGGGAGAACAGTCATTCATTGCCCTAGGCCTTCACAGGTACTTACAGCACAGTTACTGACAAAGACCAGAGACTAGAACTGCACTTTGCTGTGTAGTACTGAACTCAGCTACCAGATCATTAGTTCAAAATATTCCTCTAGCAATAGCAATTTTTATATATTCCAGAGAAGCAAATACTGCAGCATAATTATCATAAACATAAATACACAACAGAAATATATTTATATACTTGTATGGTATCCAATCCCTATCAATGAAACAAAAGGTATTTTGAGCATGCAACTTTGCCAGAGTTTACTCCTCAGGAGGGGGAAAAAAAAGGTTTAGAAAAACAACACCTTTACTTCATTTTCAACACATGCTTACAAACATTAAATTTAATTCAAAAACTAGCACCCACCAAATATCTGGAAGTAGCATAATTTTTTCTCATTTTTGCGGTTCCCTGTATCTCAGAGTTGGAACATGTCAGTTCTCATAACAATGGACTACAAGACATCTCAACAAGATGAACAATTGGTGCTTCTTTTGCATCAGCCTCCCAATTTTTTCCTGAAAAAGGAAATTAATTTTTAGCTACTCAAACTCATCATAAATATGTACTTTCAACTCAAACACAGAAGGTGGTCTGTACGTTTGCCATTGATATACTTCTAACTGAAAAGTAACACGTTTTTACATCAATTTACAGAGGAAATAAACGTGCTTTCCTTTCTACCTTCCACGGAAAGTATTTTGAACAAAACATTTTTCAGTCCCTACTGACCATTACTGTAATGGTTTTCGGTATATAATTTATACTAGTCACTGCCACAACAAAACTTTGAGAAAGCTGAAATTACAGCTTAAAATTTGCTCTACCATAGATCAGTGCAACTTACCAAAATCTGATTCTATACTAAAAGTTCAGTAACAACATTAAGATCCAGTTTTCAGGGTCGGATGCCCAAGGAATCCGCCACTTCTTGGCAAGGTGTCACCACATGCCCCAAGCCTGCAGCTCTGAGATGACAGCAGGCACTCAGGTGCTTGAAGCTGCTTTTAAAAGCCTCAGCTCAGAGGCACCACACCTGAACTGCCTTCCAGCCGTGAAGCGAACCGAAATTGCAATTATTTTCCCTTGAACGCTTTGCCCTTCCACTGGTGAATGCGCTAGCACAAAGCATTACGGGGAAAAAGCGCAATCACTGCGGTGTTCC
>NW_010107543.1:0-2151 GCF_000699245.1 Pterocles gutturalis | reverse complement strand
GGCCCCCAACATAAAAAATACATGGACCTATTGGATAGAGTCCAGAGGAGGGCCACAAAGATGATCATAGGGCTGGAACACCTCCCCTATGAGGACAGGGTGAGAGTTGGGGTTGTTCAGCCTTGAGAAGAGAAGGCTCCAGGGGGACTTTACAGCACCCTTCCAGTACCTGAAGGGGGCCTGCAGGAGAGATGGGGAGGGACTCTATCAGGGAGTGTAGTGAGAGGACCAGGGGTAATGGGTATAATCTAAAAGAGGGTAAATTTAGACTAGCTATTAGGAAGAAATTTTTCACTGTGAGGGTGGTGAGACACTGGAACAGGTTGCCCAGAGAAGCTGTGGATGCCCCATCCCTGGAGGTGTTCAAGGCCAGGCTGGATGAGGCTTTGAGCAACCTGGTCTAGTGAGAAGTGTCCCTGTCCATAGCAGGAGGGTTAGAACTAAATGATCTCTAAGATCCTTTCCAACCCACACCATCCTATGCTTCTATGATTCTAAATCTGGTGAGTACAGGTTCAAGTCTTCAAACCTGTAGCAAAAAAAACAGACATGGTTTTTAAGTGATAACAGGGCTTCTCGATGGAGTCCTTTAAGAATGCTGATCCCAAGGCCTTTCTAACCGTGACTTTAAAAGAAACAATTCATCAAAGCATAGCTTTGATGTAACAGCTCCTACAGCAGCTGCATTTGCCCTCACCAGTGTGAATAAACTACACATCTTACCTCCCTAGGTGAGGGCAGGCCAGTGAAAGAAGCTAAAATAATCACCAAACCTTCCATCCAGACACCTATAATGGGCATGTGATTGAGGATTTGCAGGCTCAGCGCTCTCATTATCGTACCGCAATAATCACTATTATGCAGCCTTAACCATACAGCAGGATATAAAAAAAGGCACTTCACTAATATTTGTAAGACATCTGTCAAACTACAGAAGCAGGAAAACTGAAAAACAAAGTCCTGAAAAAGGCCTGTTCTAGCCTGTAGCGTATCTATCAGTGGAGACACTGACAAGCAGGAAACTGTCAAGGCCTCATTTCCATATTTTGAGTATTTTTTCCTTCATTTTAACATCATGCTGGAGCCAAATTCAGCCTACTCTGAGCAACTGCAGCCCCTGGTGTTTTCAGGAGAATTGTGTTTACATATTGCAGAACTGAAGCATGATGGAAATTTGTTTTAAAAGCTGGAATTGAATTAGCAAAGTTTTGAGCTCCTTAAGCAGAGCTTGTGATAGTACTGCTCCTTATTTCTCACCTCTTGTTTTCCTGTCAAAAAGAAGCCGTACACTTGTAACATTTTAAAATTGTTTAGAACTGGTTATGTTATCAGGTAACATAACAAACCTGAGTAAATGACCGCAATGCAAGAGCAGCAGGATCCTTGACCAGCTTTGGGATGGTGTCCACCATAAACAGCTTCCCAGCATCTGAGTGGCTGTACAAAAATATGTATGTCACATCCTGGTTAGCAATACTGAAGAGGAAAAACAGTCACATAGCTCAATCTTGCATTTCATATTAACTTCCCACTCCCAACTGCATTGAAAGGAAAAATATTTTTCTTCTGTCCTCATTGTTCATTTAATCATTATCACAGAAAAACTGGCCTCGAGAAATATTTTTCAGGATGGTCATGAAAAATCATTGCATACCTTCTAAGCAATCTCTGTATTTGTTACCATTGTGTCTCTGCACACCCCAGACACCATTTTCATCACCTGCAAGTCTAGTCCATCACATTCTTATTATTTACACATCTGGATTTATCTTTACTTAGAAAACCAAACTTACGATTTTCATGCGTCTTATAAACTTCTGAAATGAATCAGTTTCACAAGACAGCTTTCCAACAGCAGTTGGAAACTGGATAACCATGTGGCTACTTGACTCAATAGGGGCACAGCCTAAATGTCCATATCCCCGAGCTGCATGCAGATCTTCTGTTGCTTGAGGTCAGAACTGCAAGTGTTGATCTTCAGCTTAAACCATACAATAGCTTGATTTTAAACTTTTCTATTTAGCAAATTGTTGCTGATGCTGTCATGAATTTACCAAATGGTGAAACAGCATCACTGACATGTAAACTACTACTATACCCATTTATCCCATATCCCTATTGCCCCCATAGAATCATAGAATCATAGAATGA
>NW_010107542.1:0-3423 GCF_000699245.1 Pterocles gutturalis | reverse complement strand
ATAAATATATAAAATTATATATATTATAAAATTAAACAGGACATTTTAATCTTGTGGAGCTGGTTTAAGTGCCACTTATGGCAGGGAGGTAACGGTTTAACAGTCCTGACATGAGTTACCATACTGTGCATCATCAGAGAAGTGTGAGAAGGCACAGCTGAGTTTACAGTTTCACCTGATTGAGAAACTAAGCCCTGGAGCAAATGATTCCTTCCCTGACTGATCTCCTGCCACAAGGTTAAGCTCATTCCGCGCTGGCTGCCAACTTGGGAGATATCTCGTAAGTAACTTGCAGTATCCTATGCGTGGAGCTGACGACCATTCCATACAATGTCATTTCTACGGAATACGCGAGATACGGATTGCTCCTGGGTACCTCCCCTTCAAACACAAATACTTCAATATAGTCTTCTGCACAGAACCCACAGTACTTAACATACAGCTGTAGAAAACTCTACATCTAGCCTTCACTGGGGGCTGCCTCAAGGGGCCATCCAGGTTTCTTCTCTCCTCCCTACACTTTCCAACAGTCTACCGTACACTGGATCTTATTTGACTGAAAATTAATCCTGTAAAAATAGAAAAAATCCAGATAACCAAGAATTTGCTTCAGTTTGATAAGTGACTTTTTTACAGAAACCTGCAGTTACAGCTGAATAACAACATATTGCAATTGCATCTTTGTTCACTCTTGCTGCTGTAACTACAGAACAAAAATATGTGCAGTGTCCTAAATTTTCCTATTTTTCCTGTTATCCTTGTTTTTACTGCACTAGTACTGATGGTCCCATGCAGCCCATGATTCTATGCTGCAGAATGTCCAAGCACAGGAAACAGCCTCCCTGCACCTCCTTCTCCTCTTTATTTCCCAAACAAGGGATTCAGAAACAAAGACATAGGAAAATGAAATCACATAAGGAAGCGACAGTGTCAGAAATGGCCTCTGTGCCTTCCCTGCTCAATGCCAGTACAGCATCTGGTAAGTTAGAACATGCAATAGCAAGAGGCAGATGAGGACACGGTTCCTGCAGGTGGGAAATCCTTAGCATCTCAGTCATACTAGCAGAGGAAGCCACAAAGCCAAGTTAGAGTTGCATGAAGGGATGGAGACCAAGAGGGAGAGAACATAAGGACAGGATAACCAGCTTTGTAACCATATAGGTGTGGAATAAAATAGCAGGCACAACTGATAAATGTCAAATTAGGTTGGTGCCCAATCACTTTATTTGCATTTCATGTCAAAGTGATCATAACTACTTACATACATTTGCAGATTTTCCAAATACATATTTAAAGATGCAATCTTCAGAACATGTTCTAGCCTAAACAGGAAACGCTCAGGCTGACAAGGCAGCCAAAACTTTGAAATGGTAAGGGTTCATCCCTTCATTAGTAAAAAAAAGTGGTTTTAATGTACAGTGATGACTGCACATTTCTGTGCAACACCTGCTAGAAAAAGCTATATCCTGAAAAGAGTGTGTGGAGATAGACAATGGATGTCTACTTGCTAGAAGACATTTTGTTAAATTTATGTAGACCTTTATGAGCATGCTAAAAGAACAGCAGCTCAGTCAGAATTCAAGCAAAATCAGTTCTTGTAAAGTTTTTCTTCAAACTTGCCTATGTAATCAGATATTCAGAAAAAAAAAAAAAACATCAGCATCTGCTGTGATACAGCTATCTTGTCAGGGAGGAGACATCATAACAATCTACACCACATTAGCAGTGTTAATTGTAATGACACGGATCCTTTAGGGTGAAGCCCATAAAGAAGGGAAGCAGCCTGAAGGCACTCCATAAAAATGCTGGAGATCCCGTGCAGAGTTACTGAACTGTGATAACAGTTGCTCTAGACTCAGAATCCCCGTTTCCAAAAGCTCGCCTCGCTTGACCATCTTCCGGATGGAAGCTGACCTGCGGTGGATCCGTTTCTGTGGGAAGCCGCAGGGTGGCAGCGCTGCTGCACAGTGCTGTGAAGGCAGCCTGCTAACAGGGGAGCAAAACTGGGATTAACAAGCAATACTGTCACTAATGTACTCGCAGCTGATTTGAAGTGAGAATCTGAAATAATTATTCTTGACAAGTGAGCCTAGTAATGGATTTCAAGGACTAAATTGAATCTAGTAGAGGAAAACATCCCAACTCTTAAGACTTCAAAATTTAAATTTCATACTGTTCCCTCTATCCTAATTAAAGCTATTCTGCTATCACTTCAGACATGGAAAGTACGCAATTACAGAACCTCAATTTCAAAAAATTGTCAATCCAGTGAATACTTTACACTACACACCTATACAGTTATAGACTTTTCATGTAAAGACTTATGTGTCTTTATAAACCTAAAGTAGATGTGACAACTTTATTTCATTCTTCAGTCTGGGTGGTGGATCCTTAACTGGCCACTCTGCAGCCACACTCATTTGTTCCTGGGTTCCCAAGTGAAGCACAACAAACAGCTCTTCCACGAGAAAATCTAAGTAGAGCTGAAAGGCAGTTCATGGCAGGCTCACCTCCATACACACAGCATAGGTGGGACAGTGGCAAATTTGGAGGACTGTCCTGGGCAGAGAGAACCAGAAGACCCCCCCCAGCCACATTCACTGTGTCATCCTGTACCCTTCCATCCCTCCTCAAAGTATGCACCATACAACCACTTTGCAATGATTAAACAAGTTGCATATCGGATGAGTAAAAAGCAGCAGTCTTACTTTAATCATTTTAACATTAAAACCACAAAAAAAAGTGGTGAGGGCCACACAGTCCTTAAGGAACTTTGGAATATTTGAGGCTTCTCTGTCACCTGCTCGTATCTTTGTTTCACTTGGGGTCAGCAGTCTGCTTACACACCAAAGTACCACAGTTTGAGTGCTGCGGCCTCTCCCTTCGGTGCCAAACATTGCTTTAAATTTAAAAAAAAAAAATCTTGTAAGCATTCATAAGAGAAGCAGCAGTAACCAGAATTCTGCTGCAGTGCAACATGCACATATGCAGCAGCAGCAGCAGTGTCAGCGTGTTGTTGCTCTGAGTCCTAACGACTGCTGGATTGTCAAGACCAGCGCTGACCACTCGGTTCGGTCAGAGCGTGCGTGGAACAGCCACGCCAGCCACCAAGGTGTGCGTAGCAAGCCAGGACGTCTGAGGGCAGGTAGCCTCACAGAAACACCACGTCTATGTCATGAGTGTTCACACCATCGCAGCAGCAGTGTCAGCGTGTTGTTGCTCTGAGTCCTAACGACTGCTGGATTGTCAAGACCAGCGCTGACCACTCGGTTCGGTCAGAGCGTGCGTGGAACAGCCACGCCAGCCACCAAGGTGTGCGTAGCAAGCCAGGACGTCTGAGGGCAGGTAGCCTCACAGAAACACCACGTCTATGTCATGAGTGTTCACACCATCTGATCTGCGAACTGGATCAGATCTCCTGCC
>NW_010107541.1:4684-5770 GCF_000699245.1 Pterocles gutturalis | reverse complement strand
GCCCACCCACCGGAGTGGTACCCACATCCCACCCCGGTCTCACCAGCGAGGCTCCGGCGTGCTGCCCGTGGGGCAATGTGCAGCGGCAGCAGGGGGATGCCCCGGTGTCCTCTCCGCCCCGTCGGTCCCCAAACCAGTGCTGGTGTCCCCACACCGAAGCCCTGGGCTGGCTGGTAGCCCTGAGCAACCTGGGTGCTGGTGCACATCATGGGCTACGGGCCAGGGGCTGCAGGGAGGAGGAGGGGGGGGGGTGCGTGGCCATGGCCAGGGGCTTCTGCTGAGGGTCCTGCTGGCAGCTCCTGCACAGCCAGGGTCTTACAGCTTTTGGAGGGTGGGTTGTGGTTTTTTTTCCATATAGCCCCCACTCCTGGGTTCATGTTCTAGGGAGCTGACCTGAGTTAAAAACAAAAGCAACAGAAACACTTCCATTACCCTCTTTTGCAGATTTTACATTCAAAAGACAAAAAAACCCCAAAAAACCCCAAAGGAGCTCTTGGTTCCTGCAGGTGGGAATGACACCTCCCATGGGGTTTGAGGATCACCCGTGAACTAACCAGAATTTAAATGCAGAACAAAACCCACGGTTGTTCGAGCCTTTGGGCCAAGTGAATGGTGGGGAAGGTGCTGGTGACCGACCACGGAGCTTGTTGCTGTTTTTTTTCCCCCATAACGTGGGTCACCGTGGTCTCACACCAGTCCCCGAGCTATGGGGAAACTCAGCCCATGGCGGCTGTGTGCTGGTGCCAGATGCTGCCCAGCCAGAACAATTTATGGAAGACCTTTAAAAAAAATTTTTAAAAAAATTAAAAAAAAAAAAATCCACTTACCAAGAAATTCCCTGTGAACTTTCACCGAGGCCAGAAATCCGTGATTCGCCGGATGGAAAATGAGCAGAGCATCACGTAGGGTGAACCCATGGCCCTCCCTAGCAGGGAGAGAAAGAAAAAAAAGATGGGAACATGTTAAATGTCAGCCCCGTCCTCCCCTGGCTGGATTACGCCAGAACGGGGAGATTACAGCCACGTTTCTGGCAGAAAAAGGGAAGGAAGGAGAGAAAAATCAGCTGGAAACTCAGCACCCTCGCGG
>NW_010107541.1:4241-4524 GCF_000699245.1 Pterocles gutturalis | reverse complement strand
CCAGCCAGCATCCTGCCGTGGTTGGGGTGGCAATCCTGCCAACCCCAAGTATTCAAGAATTATGAGGCAGGACTGAAAACTATAAATTTAAGTAAAAAAAAAAAATTTTTTTTTTTTCGTTTACATCCTAGGGAGCTGTTCTCCAGGCTTCCCTCCCTGCCCAGGGTAGGGGTTGCCTCCACCAAGGTGCTTGAACCCAAACCCAAACCCAAACCCAAACCCAAACCCAACAGCACCCTGTGACCGGGAGGGATTTACCCAGATGCCGAGAAAGCCGGGCTGC
>NW_010107541.1:1694-4128 GCF_000699245.1 Pterocles gutturalis | reverse complement strand
AAAACCGACAGCCGCAACCCTCGTGCTGCCAGCTGCTGCTCCGTATTGCTTTGGAGCATCCTTACTGAATTTTTTTAAAAATTTTATTAGTATAGGAATATTTACTTAATGTATTTCTCACCTGTATAAACTCTGCTTTCATCCCCAGCTATTCACAGGCTACGCACGGGTCTAAATGCCCAGTGCAGAATTTACTTGGCTTGTTTAACAGAGGAAAGCACTGGGGCCAGAGAAAAAAACCTTTTCTCCTGCCCATTAGTCCCATAAATCATTGATAACGCTGCAGAAATCGGAGAGACAATCCACCCCCCTGGAAATGAAGTGCTGGAGAGCGAGTGAGCGGCACTGGTGGGAGTAGGACAGGGATGCCCAGACTCGTCCTCTCCTTCCAGCCCCACTTCCAACCCATTCATGTGCCCTGTCCCAGGGTAAGAATGAGAAAAAAAAGGAAGAATTAAAAAAAAAAAAAAAAATTCCCCAGCACGGACCAAAGGTTATAAATAAAAGCAGTGAGAAATCAACTAAGTAGATGCAGCTTAGCCGAATAGCTAAGAGCCTTAGTGCATTTTTTGCAAGCTTTAGGGAAGTATTTCCCATTCCTGAATAAGCAAGTCTGCAAGGCGGAGGGGAGCGTGCGGACGCACACCCTTCGCAGCTCGGGCTGGAGAGACCCTCCGAGCTCGGGGAGACCCTGGGACCTCGCACGGACGCTGAGCCGCTTCGAAGCATCATCGTCCTCCGGAGCTGAGGCCACCAAAAGGGATGCGATGGCGACAGCGACCACGTCTCCGGTCCCTTCCCACCTTACCCACCCCAGGAACCAGGATCGAGCCGGCACTTCCCACGGGGACGACCCCAGCCCAGCGCGTTCGGGGCTCTAGTATCAACCCAGCAGGAAAAAAAAAAAAAATTGATTTATTTTTCTTCTAAAGATAAATTTCTGGATATTTTTAATCTGCTTTCCAAATTCCCAGCCCGCCAGGGTTAAAGTCGCTCGGCGTATTTCGGCTTTTTGAGTTTCTAGGTCTCATGGCAACAGAGGGATGGGGAGAAACTAAAAAGAGCAACAAACCCGACCTCGTGTGACACCGAGATTTTCACCTAAACCACAAGCCTCCCCCAACAGGATCTTCAGCTAGAAACACCCCAAAATATTTTAAGCGCTGTAGTAAAATCAACCTGCTCACACCCCACCAGGTTTTATGTCTTATAAAGGGATTTTTTCCCCTCTGTCACATTAACCTTAGCGCAAAATTTCGTTCCCACAGCTCATCTGGACCAGGTGAAGCTCCTCACGCTCATCATACACGGCGAGGGGATGAATTCACTTGTGTCTCATATTATTTTTTTTTTCCCCTCCTAAACAGTCAGGATCAGAAAGACAAGTCCGTTGAATTTTTCTAGTAGAAAAAAGGAGGAAAAAAAATCCCCCAACCCAACAGCTATTTCCCAAATATTATTGCGACACACAAAGAATTAAATGTCACGGAACACCACCAGGAAAAAAATTTTGCAGCCAAGCCTCAAATCCCCCAATATCTCCATGTGCCGTGGAAATTGTTTTAAACGATAATTAAAAAAAAAAATAATAATCTGGGAAAAAAGGACTGGAGACCCGCCTTTGGTGCCATCCCAGCTGCAGAACCAGAAAACGAAACAAAAGCCGGTGGGATTTTGGGGTGTGCGTTGGTGCTTTGCGCACAGCCGGGGGGGGTTTCGTGGCCGCGAAGCCCCATCCCAAGACCATCGTTGGCGCGAAAAGGAAAATCCCGATGGCTGAGGGCGGGATGAGAGCCCCACGGAACCGAACGCCACGATGCGGTACCCAGGGCGCCATGGGCTGGATCCGAGGGATGCAGGCGATCTATCCCCATCCCCGGGATGCTATAGGGATGCAGGCGATCCATCCCCATCCCCGGGATGCTATAGGGATGCAGGCGATCCATCCCCATCCCCGGGATGCTATAGGGATGCAGGCGATCCATCCCCATCCCCGGGATGCTATAGGGATGCAGGCGATCCATCCCCATCCCCGGGATGCTATAGGGATGCAGGCGATCCATCCCCATCCCCGGGATGCTATAGGGATGCAGGCGATCCACCCCCATCCCCGGGATGCTATAGGGATGCAGCCGATCCATCCCCATCCCCGGGATGCTATAGGGATGCAGGCGAGCGCGTGGTTGAGGACCAAGGGGGAAGAGAATCGGCCATTTTACACGGCAGCTGCCTAAAATGGTGGCTCCCACCTTTTTTTTTTTCTTTCTTTTATTTTTTTTTTTTTCTTCCCCTTTCTGCTACCGTTTCAACACGCATGCACCCGCGGGGAGGGGAGGGAGAGGGGCCGCGGCCCCCCGCGCGGGAACGGGAGCCAAGATGGAATTAGAGGGAGAAATTCACGGAGGGGAAGGGGGGGAGAGGGAAAGGATGCGCT
>NW_010107541.1:1110-1526 GCF_000699245.1 Pterocles gutturalis | reverse complement strand
TCTTTCTTCGCCGACCCCCCCCCCTTCGCCCTCCCCGCAATCCCGCTTTGACTTTTCCCACAGAAGTAGCCAACCTCCAAGAATGCAAATGACATTCATTATGCAAATGCATGCAAATCAGGTTTAACTATCGGAAGAAGGGCTCGGAATTTCTAATGGGTTAACTCTTTCGCGCACAAGCAGGATAACAAGAACCCCCGTGTCTTCCTCGGGGCTTTGTGTTTCCCCATCCATCCCCGGGGCACCCCGACCTGCACCCCTTGGTGGGCTCCCCGCGGTCCCCAGGGTGGGTGTTGGGTGGAACAAAGCACCAGGAAAAAAAAAAACAAACCACCAACAACAACAACAACAAAAATCCCCCATTGGCGTGGGAGCGGCTGCCCCCTCGTTTAAGGCGCTTGGAGGGGAGGGGGGAA
>NW_010107541.1:690-995 GCF_000699245.1 Pterocles gutturalis | reverse complement strand
GGAAAACAAAATAAAAGGAAAAGGAAAACAAAATAAAAGGAAAAAAAAAAAAAAAGGAAAAGGAAAACAAAATAGGAAAAGGAAAAAAATCAAAGGAAAAGGAAAAAATAAAAGAAGAATAAAAAGGAAAACAAAAAAAGGAAAAAGGAAAAAAGGAAAATGACAACAAAAAAGAAAAAAGAGAAAAATATTAATAAAAAAGGAAAAAAAAATAATAAAGGAAAGGAAGGGGGAAGCAGGCCGCTCTCAGCAGAAGGTGGAACCCTCCCCACGATGCATCGGCAAAGGGTTATGGCAGGCGCAAC
>NW_010107541.1:393-603 GCF_000699245.1 Pterocles gutturalis | reverse complement strand
AAGTCACGAAACGCACTGAAATCCTGGGCTTTGGGGTTTTTTTTCTGCTTTTGCATTGAGGAAAAAAATAAAAAAAATAAATTGCAGTTTCCCCAATGCTGCTGGATGAGCCCGTTGTCCTCCGGGGAGGGAGGGAGGAGCGGAGGGATGGCGGCGGTGGCACCAGGGCCCTGATCTGCATCCCGGTGACCCGTCCTGGGATGCTCCGAG
>NW_010107541.1:0-350 GCF_000699245.1 Pterocles gutturalis | reverse complement strand
CTCTTCCAAATCTGGAAAAATCCCAGTTCCTCATCCCAGCCCCAAAACCACCAAGATCGCGGTGCCGGGAGCGAAGCAGAGAAATTCCCGGTGCACCGCCTGGCGCCCACGGAGCGGAGGGATGGCAGGAATTATGAATATTACAATGAGCTGTAAAGCGGAGAAATAGATGCATTGCATAATTCTAAAGATTTAATAGCTCTGCTGGTATTGATTAGCAATAATAATGCATGTTAATATTATTGCCTGTGGTTTGCCCAAGAATTACGCCTCATCTGCACTAAACCCGCCCGATTTTTCTGCTATTTTCTGTAGTTCCTTCCAATACCCACATTTGATATTTTTTTTTT
>NW_010107540.1:0-3312 GCF_000699245.1 Pterocles gutturalis | reverse complement strand
CTGTATTTGTGCTTGGCATTGCCTCAACCAATATGCAGGACCTTACTCGATCTTCTTGAGGTTTGCATTGGCCCACCTCTCAAGCCTGTCAAGGTCCCTCTGGATGGCATCCCTTCCCTCCAGCGTGTCCACCACACCACACAGCTTGGTGTTGTCGGCAAACTTGCTAAGGGTGCACCCAATCCCACTGTCCATGTCTCCAGCAAAGATGCTAAACCACACTGGTCCCAGAACCGACCCCTGTGGAACACCACTCGTCACCAGTCTCCACTTGGACATTGAGCCATTGACCACAACTCTTCAAGTGTGGCCATCTAGCCAATTCCTTATCCAGCGAGTGGTCCTTCTGTCAAATTGATGTCCCTCCAACTTAGAGACAAGGATGTCATGTGGGACTGTGTCAAAGGCTTTGCACGAGTCCAGGTAGATGATGTCAGTTGCCCTCCCTTTATCCACCAGCGCTGTGGCCCTGTCATAGAAGGCCACCAAATTCGTCAGGCATGATTTTCCCTTGGTAAAGCCATGTTGGTTGTCACCAATCACCTGCTTGTTTTCTATGTGCCTTAGCATAGATTCCAGGAGGATTCACTCCATGATCTTGCCAGGCACAGAGGTGAGACTGACCAGCTTGGAGTTTCCCGGGTCTTCCTTATTTCCTTTTTTAAAAATGGGGTTATATTTCCCCTTTTCCAGTCTGTGGGAACTTCACCAGAGTGCCACGACTTCTCAAATATGATGGATAGTGGTTTGTCAAAAAGGAAAAATCTGACTAACAAAGCTTGAAGACAAAACTAACACCCAGAGGCTCAAAACATGTGACACCCACCATACCCTACAGTCAGCAGCTCTAGTAGTGTTCCATCAGGTCCAGACTTTGCTACTAACTGAGGCTAACAGACCAACACGCCCACAGTGACTGATTTAGATGACAAACTAATATGGCCAAGTGGTTTGCCTTTCTGTCGTCTTCTGTTGTACATGGATACTCTTCTTCCAGCAGGCAGACCTGGCTGACTAATCAGAGACAGATGTATCAGTTATGAACATGCAAACAGGCATCCTAACCTTGATCTGAAAGGGCAACCAGCTAGGACTGAGGTGATAACCAGTACCCTCTGGGATCCAGAGAATTCTCCAGTGACCTCTATTTAGGTTGGTAGGTCAGTCAGTTTTTACAGTAATTTCAACTCAATCATCAATAAATTATTCCATGTAAGATATATATGTGGTAAGAGTATTTTAAAGAGTCTTATGCCTATTATTATTAATATAACAACATCCTTACCATGTTTTTTGGACATTTTACCCAAAGATAATTGAACTTCAACATGCAGGATATGCTACTAACCTTATTCTGTGTCTGTGTGTGCATGTTAAAGTATTCTCCTACTGAAAATGTGCCACAGTGCAAAGCTGTAAACAACAATATGAAAAATTGTGCAAACTCAGAGTGACACTAAAATACGGAAGGTTTATAAAAAACAAATAATACAGGGGGACACATGTTGGTAGTGAAACTTCTAGCCTTGCATAGTGAACATGGTACTTGGAAGCCAGAGAGACATTTTGGGGAGAAACAGGTGAGCTTTCGAAAAGGTTAATAGCAACTAGTTACTCCACAAGAGGAATAAAAAGGTGTAGCAGAACTACTAATTACATTATTAAACTTGTGCATCAGCCTGGCCTCTCACACTGCACAGCTTTAAGGGTGCTACCCAAGATCAGTCTCCTATCACAGGGAAGTTAGTGACCTTTCCTTAGAAGATGACATTCAAGATGAGGAAGACTGCACAGCTGAGATAGCTGTAGGAACATGTAAAGGACCATGCTGGAGAAGCCTTGCTACCCACTTCTGGCAGGTGCCAACACAGGAAGCAGGAAAGAAATAGCAAGAAACTCTTTGGAGTTTCTTTGGAAGAACAATCTGCCCCAATGGAAGTCTTCCTTTTCCTACCCTAACCATTGCCAGATAAAAGCTGATTAATAATTTGATGCATAAAGGCTGAGATCCTTTCTTAATTTTTTATTTATTGTTAAGTGAATGTTCTCACTATTCATAACAGTTAATCCTTTTTTGAACCCCCTTAAGCTCTTGACAGCAACAATGAAATGATATAAATCACACATTTCCCTCACATGCAAGTTTATGTTGTGTGTCAGGGAGTAAGGCACTTCACCCATTCTCCATATAATTATTTCATTAAGTGTTTACTTATCACTAGCTACAGATCCTTTCCCTCCACACCCACACTGGACTGAAAGTTTACATGTGTTTTCCCAGCAATGTTTAGAGTTCAAACAGAGGCTTCAGGAGATGGATGCTGTATTTTGTAAAATGCTGTGTGCCCTCTATGCATTTACTTTTGGGAAGTCACAAGGATATAGGGTGAGTTCTTTTAAAGACATCAAAGATCTTCCCCAGCAGTCCAAGCACTCAGCACAAGCAGAGGCAAAGTGTCTGACCCTACAGTAAAATCTTCACATGGCCACAGAGCAGCAGACACACACATCCTAGTCCTCAGGAGCCAGGGACAGCCTGGGAAGGAGAAGAGCTGATGATGACTGTGGGTGGCATGCCCAGCCATCCCTCCTGGAGGGACAACAAGAATGGTGGTCCTACCTCCACAGCCAGGGCTACAACCCAGTAAGGGGACGAGGTAGCCACAGATCAGCCAGCCCTGAACTACCTGGATTGCTGTGTTTCCTCAAACAGTCAAAGTGTTCCATGGCCCCTTTGTGAACCGGAAGGCAGGGGCAAAACACCTTCGCCTATGTGGCCCCAAAGGAGAGGATGACACATCCTCTTGAAGTCCCTGATACTTTTGGATGGTGCTACCAGGGAGGGCTGGACTCCAGGCAGAGCAGTGTCCCACCAAGGGCTTTTGGAGGTCCACTGGCCCGTGCAGGGCCCAGAAACCTCTCAGGGAAGAGCAGCTCCTTGAGCGGAGCCCCAAGCCCAGCTGCCTGGCCCAGCCTAGGCCTGCAGCAGGGTGCTGGCGCTGCCCAGGGAGGTGCCAATGGGGACTGCCCTGACAGGACAGCAGGAGCAGGGCTGCATCCCTGGAGAAAGCTTAAACACCACATCGTGCCCCGTGCACATCTCCCGCCACCAACAGGTACACTGGCCCTGCTGGAAAGGGAAGAGAAAATGGCTTGGAAAAAGGCTTTCTCTCCCTTACTTGCTCCCCTGAATGCTAATCAGCAGAGCTGGCTAAAAATACCCAGCAAGGCTGGCGTAAGCACAGCAGAAGGAGAAAATGGGGGAGCTGGAGGCTCCAGCTTCCCAGAAAGAAAAGGAACAGGCAAGGACGA
>NW_010107539.1:2584-2960 GCF_000699245.1 Pterocles gutturalis | reverse complement strand
CCCAGCATCATCCACCTCAAACACATCTCCCCAGCTCCCGCGGGTGCTGAGCACATCCCCCCACACCCCCACTTCTCAACACTGGCGGGGGGCGCTCCCAACCGGTGGGTGCGCAGCCAGCCCAGCCTCTCCAGACTGGGGGGGCGGGCAACTCCCTGGGTGCAGCTGCCTTTCGCTGCCTTTTATCCCCTTCCAAGCGCAGACAGGCAGAGCCTGCCCCAGCTGCAGCAGGGAGCTCCAGTCCCTCCGACACCATGCTGGGAACTGTTCCTCTCCCCTCCCCGGGTCGGAGCAGAGGAGCCTGCCCAGCCAGGCAGGGCTGCTTTCCCAGGGACCCGAGACAGAGAGATGGGGAGCGGCAGGCTGAAGGAGGCGA
>NW_010107539.1:2153-2404 GCF_000699245.1 Pterocles gutturalis | reverse complement strand
GGCTGTGGTGGGTGCTCCTGCCAAGACAGGCAGGCTGGGCAAGCCCAGGCAGTGCTTGGCTCTGCTCCCCACACTGCCTCCATTCAGCCTGCTCCCTGCATCACCTGCTTTCACCCCATTTCTCCTCCCCGCATCACCCACATTCACCATGCTCCCATCCCCACATCACCTGCGTTCGCCCCACTCCCATCCCGCTCCCATCCCCACATCACCTGCGTTCGCCCTGCTCCCATTCCCACTCTCCCCGCATC
>NW_010107539.1:1697-2139 GCF_000699245.1 Pterocles gutturalis | reverse complement strand
GCCCTCCCTCCAGCCTCCACAGCATTGGAGCTGCGGGAACATCTGCCAGACAGCCCAGACTCACACGTAGCACATCTGCTGGTCCCACTATCCTCTTTTCTTCCCCCATATTTTGCTCTCCTCTGCCCCAAACCTGCCCTCCGTGCCCTGCTGCTGCCCTGCCATCCCTTCTAGCAGCACAGGGCAGCTGGGAGGAGAGCAGCTCTAACATTGTCCTGTGCCCCCCTACAACATCCTACAGGTCAAGGACACCCTGGGCATCACAAACCCAACAGGCAGGATGGCGTGTGGCACCCGGGGTGCAGCACCGCAGCGCGCGGGGCAGGCAGCTCAGCCGGCTGCTGCCAGCATCACGGGGGTCAGCTCAGAGCAAAGTGCTCCAGGTTCCGCCGTACCTCCAGGCTGGCACGGCAAGCGGGGGGGTGCCCGGACTCGCCAGCAG
>NW_010107539.1:1286-1675 GCF_000699245.1 Pterocles gutturalis | reverse complement strand
CATGTCGTGATCCCGTGGGGATTTCTGCCGCCTCACCTGGGAAGGGATGCTCCTGGCCCCATTCCCCCCTGAGCACAAGGTCCAGGAGAGGGCTGGCTGACAGGGGCTGTCTGTTTGCAGGTTGCATTGGACCCAAATCAAGACAAAGTTAAGCATTTAATTACCGTGGCAGAGAAGCAGCTCAGCAATCAGAGAAAATTGAATCAGGATCCCCGGGGACTGCCAGGTCTGGTCAGCAAATGCTCCAATTAAGAGATACAGCAAAGCCACCTCCTAGCAGGAGCGAGTGCAGCACGGGCAAGCGCCAGGCTCAGCCTGCCTGCGGACCCCCCCGCGCCCCAACATCGCTGCCACTGCTCCGGACAAACAGCACCAAGGCGGAGGTGCCA
>NW_010107539.1:0-1110 GCF_000699245.1 Pterocles gutturalis | reverse complement strand
GAAGGGACCCCAGTACAGCTGCTCCCCATGGATGTGCTGGTTGTGCCCGGCTGCCGCTGCCCAGCCTGCTCCCCAGCGGGGCAAACCCTGCTGCCTTGAACACCAGAGCCCCCCGAGCCCCTCCTAATCCTCCTGCTCCAGGCTTTCCCAGGCTTAGGGAAACCTTTAAATCAGGCCTTGGCAGCCACCATGTGCTGCTCATTAGCTCTGGCAGGAGCACACCGGCATGGAGCCGCGCCATCTGCTCCGCACCAAGACCCACCGCGGGCTGGGGGCGAGGGACTGCTGCCTGCACAGGGACCTGGGGCAGCACGGGATCGTGCTTTACCCAGCCAAGAGCAGAACATGGGCAGACGGAGCTGGGGAACTCCCCGCACTCCTCCTTCACCCCCCATCAGCGACTGGGGATGCTGTCAGCTCCGTGCCAGACCTGCCCAAGCCCTTGGCCAGCAGGATAGGGGATGCTATGAAACACCCTGGAGCAAACCTGGTCCCACAGCCAGGAAGGGAACAGGCACGTTACACCCTAACGTCCTCCTCAGGCAGGTGCAGCATGAAATGGTGAGCAGCGACCACAGAGACATGGCCCAAGAGACCCCCACAACGCAGGCAGGGGCCGGGTTTTGCCCCCCAGCCCTGCAGCACTGGGCCAAGGAATTGCCCTCGCTCAGTGCCTGGAGGGCAGGGAGGAAGGCAAGGACCGGGAACCCAGCTCCACCCGCCACTCCACCTTTCCTCCTTTGCTCATCTCCTCCAGGACCAGTGCAGGGATGGAGATGTCCTGCTCCCACCACCCAAACGCCGTGCCCCCAGCGCACCCAGCGGGTTATTTGGGTTCTTATACCTGGCCGTGCAGAAGCTCACAGGAAACTCACGGAACCCTTGTGACTTCTGGGGAAGAGCCGTGGCACGTCCCACCCTGCTCCACTGAGCCTCCTGCCCCTCAGCACCTCCTGCCCCCTCCCCTGAGCACCCACACTTGGGTCCTTGTCCCCCAGCACTCAGACGTGCCCCGGGCTGCGGCCAAGGAGGAAGGAAGAGCCCAGGGGAAGGAGGTGGTTTTGTGCCTGGTGCTAAAGGTCAGGCTGCAGCACCCTCCAAGGAGGTGGA
>NW_010107538.1:0-6010 GCF_000699245.1 Pterocles gutturalis | reverse complement strand
TGTTCAGCCTGGAGAAGAGAAGGCTCTAGAGGGGACCTTATAGTGGCCTACCAGTACCTGAAGGGGGCTACAGGAGAGACGGGGAGGGACTTTTTACAAGGGCATGTAGCAACATGACCAGGGGTAATGGATTTAAACTGTAAGAGGGCAGATTTAAACTAGAAAGAAATTCTTTATTGTGAGGGTGGTGAGACACTGGAACAGGTTGCCCAGAGAAGCTGTGGATGCCCCATCCCTGGAGGTGTTCAAGGCCAGGCTGGATGAGGCTTTGAGCAACCTGGTCTAGCGGAAGGTGTCCCTGCCTCGACAGTAGATGGTCTCTGAGGTCCCTTCCAACCCAAACCATTCTATGATTCTGTGATAAAGCATCTCTAAACTGAAAATGTAGATTTCTGTGCATTTGAGTAAAGTATGACATGCTCTATATTCTAGTGCATTCTGACTTGCAGATTCTGAAATGTAATTAAAATTCAAAAATCCACACTATATAGGGAAGAGTAACGCATACTCTTTACAGAAAAAAAAATAACTAAATCAAAATCAACATGGATTAAAACCTTGGGATTTCTAAAATTATTTCTGTATGTTTTACATTTAAGTGACACTTACTACCCAAAGCACCAAAATTCTTAAAAGTCAGTAAAATACTACAAGTTTCTTTCACCAGCAAAAATATTTGTATGTAGCTGACATAACAGTTCAGGTAGCACAACTGCACTGCTTATCAAAATGTTTAGAACTCCTTAGGGCATACATTTAGGTGACTCACCACAAGCCTTCTGTCTACTTACCAAATCATATATTTGATTAGCCAGTTGCACTTTCTCATCTGCATCTTCCAAAGCCTTGTAATAATCCTGTTAAAACAATAATTTTTAAAATTATGAATATAACTGAATTAATTTCGATCATTTTAAGCTATTGTTACCCAGCACAAAATGAAATTTAAAAGAAATTCAAGTCAGTTTTCAGAAGACTGTGGAACTGTGCTGTAAACAACAATCAACTAAATTTTAGATGAGAGGTATAATACATATCCATTTATTGTCTGTGCCTTAGAAAAAGCCAAACTACAAGATGTGGACACTTCCTCCTACAGTGATATTTAGATTCCTGCAAGAAATGCTACAAGAGAAGAAACAGTCTTGGATTTATTTTGTATTACACAGCATAAGGTTATGGACTCAAAATAAGATGATGTATTTTACTTCGTATGGATCTTTAGGACCACTGCAGATAGTACTGCACTCCAAAATGATGCTGAACAGTACTGTAAGGGGAAGCCTTTCCAGCACTGTAGTTAAATAGCGATAATGATGTAGATAGTTTATAGTTTAAATTATGTTAAAATACATTTATAGGACTCATTAGTGTATTGTAAAATAATTTGACAAAAGCAGTCCAATTTTAAAATCTGCTCTAACAGACAAAACTTTTTTTCTTTAAATTATGTTTACACACATTTTTACTCTAGAATTAAACAGGTTTAAGTGCCTTTTTATTCTCGATTTCCACTGAAGAGTGCAGTGCTTAGGCAAAATCTACTTGAAATTTTGGTCCAACTAAAGTCAAAAGTAAATTTTAAATTTACTCTAGTGAAGTCAGAGCACTGACTTTTCTTTTTTTAAATACAGAAATCCATTTGTATTAATTAAGGGAAAAAAAAAACCAAACAACACCTGAGTCTGAAGAAGCAAGTGTAGAGGACTAGAAAGGAGTTTCTCCTGACAAAATGATGGACTACCTTGCTAACAATAACACCATCAATGCCCAAGTGTTGAAGGATAAAACAAAATACATCCATCTTCTTACACTTCCCTCCCTAAAGCTACATATGCCGTATGTATAACATATACAAGGACATAGGCAGAATCACAGGAAATGCTGAGGCTAAGCTTGAAAAAAATCCTCTAAAAGAAAGCCAATTAACTTATGCAGCTCCATGTCACACAAGCAGAAACAAAAGGTCTGAGCTGAAAATATAGTACCTGGCATCCTCACCATTTCAGGATCATAATTTTTAAAATGCTAGCAAATATTGGGTAAAACTTGAAAGAAATGCTTGATCATAGAAACCTTTCAGCCATTTTTCTCCTCCTAGGTAGTTCTACCCATCTCTGTGAAAGCCCAAGTGAAGTCACAGTTCTGAACATTTAAGTCTCCATCCATCATAAGCTATTTTTTTGTAAGGTTATCTTTGCTTGCAAAAGAAAAATGTGACCCGCTCCTGTGATATCCTTACTTTTTTGATTGATGTCATTTGTTCTTCTCTCCATTCAGGTTTGTTTTTCTTTGCGTTCATAAAAAATTCATTTACCCTCTGCTCAAGCTGATCCATTGCATCTGTAGCACAGGAGAAGATTAAGATAAATGTTACCTTCTCACGTATATAAACATTATGAAATAAGGCGGATTTTTTCACTTAAAGTTGACAGGACTGAGGTGCAAACTATTAGAGAGGAAAAAAACCAAAACAACTGAAACAACCAAGTGACAGTGGACAGAGGAGGAAAACATTTACCTTGATTTCCAAGAAGCAGAATTGCATTCTGGTAGGATTCTCATCAAGGTTCTTGTGCTCTCCAGCATGGGACAGGCAGGACTCCAAGTTCTAAAGGTTTTTTGTCCCTAAGAGCAGTGGTAGTGACTTAAAGCATGACCCAAACTCCTCACCCAGGGCTCTAGACTGCTGACTTTGGAACATTCTAGCCAGTTACAAACTGAGCAGGAAACAAAATGTTCTCCTAAGAGAAACAGTCAAATACAAAACCAAATAATTGAAAAAAATTAGTGCCTCAAAAAGGTAGAGCAACTGAAGAGTCAAGTCACCACCTTTTAAGTCAAGGCCCTCTCCATTGTACGCTAGGAAGGGAGAGAGCAAATTGAAAGTGATTCCCCCACCCCCTCAGGGTAGCACCAAGGGGTAAATGCACTGATGAAGCACTTATTTGGGCAGGATTCTCACTTAAATGAAGTTGAGAAATATCATAATGCTAAAAACAAAGCCACCATTGCTCTAACATTAACCATCATAAGAAACAGAAATGTCAACTACAAGTTATTTGTTTCATTTTTTATTGAGACAGGAACAAGGATTCCCTTCCCTTTCCCTCCACCCTCCTTCAAAAAAAAGCCCCAAACCACTGAGTTTACTATTTCAACAGCTGGACACTGGTGCATGGAACAGTTTGTGTATTTCAAAAAAACAAGCAGCTGCCTCAAACTAGCTTTGACAGCCTTGCTAGTCTCAAGATAGATGACAGCAGTGCATTTTTTTTCAGAGCACTCCCAGTGATACTATCCAGATAGCAGTTTCAAATTAAACATGACACTGCATCAACTACCTACAGACTTCAGGCTCTGGGTGTAAAACACTTAAGATGCTTTCCAGAAACCACCATCAAAACTGAATCACATGATGGCCATCACCTCTTAAAAAAGTGAATTAACTTGAATAGAAAGTTCAAGGAATTAATTAATCCCCCAGTATGATTAGCTCAAAGTTTTCTCACTTTGAAAATTTACAACTAGAATTAACTGATCATGTAAATAACCAAAAATCATTCATACTAAATGATCAGAAACATTCACCAATTCTCCCTATGCTGGGAACATCCAGCCTCAAAACCAACAGGAACGTAACACACAACCAGACTGAATGCAACTAATCCCAAGCCAGAACAGTTGTGATAAGGGCTCACATTGATGTTATTTAAGACCCAGACAAAGCAGTCAAACAATTTTCGTGTAAAACAGGTTAAAGATAGGAGAATCTGTAATTTCCCACTTGCACTGTATTATTCAGGCAGAAGATTAAGAAGCCTGAGCAGCAAGCAAGCAGCAGACACTTTATGTGGAAGCTTCCAAAAGTTTTGTTCTTCGACCAAATTACTATAATTTGGTCCATAAAGCACACGGACAAAATTTTTTATCTCCTATTCCCAGAGTGCAAACAGCCAGGTGATAACTATTCTAATGGCTCCACAGACATCAAGAGAAAAAAAAAAATCTCTTTTTATTATTGAGGACACATATCAGCCTGTGTGAAATTGCGTAAGGGAAAACTCCCACAGAAACCTGGTCTCTCCTGAAACGGTAGAAATGGGTCAGATCTATTAAATTATATGAAAAGTTCTCCCTAGTACACTCAAGTTCCATCACCTTTTCTCCCCACCTCCCTTTTTAATCCAACTGCGATACTAGACGGTAAAATACTAATTTTTTGGATCAGATTTTCCCAAGAGAGTTGACAGAAATACTATTAGAAGAGAGGCCTTCTTCCAGAGGTTGACTTTTTAGCATGGAGGCCTGATAATCCATGATTTGAAGTTAAACAGAGAAACACACTTTATGCTCCATGTGGAAATGTCTCAGTTGGAGCTCTAGAGTCAAGTTACAGCTCAGATGGTCTTCACTTTTCCCAAAGCAGCCTTCATCAGCATACACAGTTGGTACAGCTGGTTTATCGTTTCTTCCAACAACACACACAGCAGCACCTACCCCATTAGAAGTCCACATAGTCCAAATAAGACAGAATATAAAGTCAACACTGACTCTAAAACACAGCAGCACTGTGTTATACTGACTTACAATTTTTATAGGTTTCTAGGACAGCATCACTCAAAGTCCTTTCAAGTACTTCAGAGACACTGAATTTTAACAGCAAGTCACTATGTCACAGTACAAGAACAATCTCCAGGTTTGCATGTAGTATTCCATGGGCAGTTTGGCGACTGATGTCAAATTGATGCTAGTCCAGAACCTTTGTAAGTGTCTTTGGATGCTTTGCCACTCTTTGTGCAAGAAATACAGAAGTACCAATGTCCAAGATAATTTTTCTCTAGGCCTAAGGTAGCTCTTAGTATACAATATTCAGTGTTATTTCCTACTTCCAGTAATACAATAAGGAGTGTTATTTGCCATTTCCAGTTAAAGCAGAGGAAATGACACTATTGCAACCTTGGCAGTAATACTTGGCTCAGTTCTGAAACACACTGAAAAAAAAACAAAACAAAACAAAACCCAAAAAAAACAACACTATTTGCTCTGCATCCCTACTAAATGGAAGTAAAATTTGTGAACTTACTCAGAACCGCCTAAGTCAGTGAGCTGCCCACTCCCTCTCCCGGTGCTCCCTAGCGACAGTTAATTCAGAGGTGTTATCTTGTATCAGGAGCCATTGACCTGTTCCCACAGCTTTAAGCACAGAACCCAAGACAGCACTTAGGCCATAGTATACAAAAAAATGCTAGAGCCAATTCAACATGTGTCAAAATAAAGTCTGTTAAACAGACCATCTGTGTCCACTAAAGTAAATATCCAAGGGAAAGCCTGAGACCGCACTTTAAAGTATTACAGGTTAAACCACTGTTTTCAAGAACTGTGCTCCCACACATGGTGTTGTATTTTGTATTCCTGTATGGCACTCACTTGTTATTTCAACCCTTGGTCTTTCTCTCATTCTTCTTTATGATAGTCCAACTCTTCTGTATTGATTACTCCTCTCATCTTTTGTCCAGTAACAGTTCTGTTAACAGCTTTGCATCACAGTTAGATTAACGTATTATTTGCGCGCTAAATGACAGCAACACCTAACTGGCTGTTAAGGGACACCGAAGTCCCATGAGATTGTACTACAAAAGATCAAAAGGCAGTGCACCCTGAAAACAGCATAAAACACTGCATTACAGCAGGATATAAAGAGAGATACACAAAGTGCTCTACAAAGAAACCTAAAGCAGACTGTGTATTTGGTGTCACCTAGGGCACAAGAGGCTAAGCAAAAGCACCTTCATACACAGTACTGCGAGGGGAGCTGGCTGGAAAGTTTCAGAAACAGCATGCTGCTACCTGCTGAAGGAGCGGGACATAACTCATGTTCCAAACCACCATCACTGCTCTTAGGGATCAAAAATCTAAAGAGTTTGGGACGTGCCACCGAAAATGCCTTTGGGAGCTGCACAAGCCCAGGAGCGAAACTCCTGTCATTTCCTACCGGCGCCGAGACTCA
>NW_010107537.1:0-2611 GCF_000699245.1 Pterocles gutturalis | reverse complement strand
CATTTTCTGTTATACTCACTAGGAGTTTTATAGTGGGATTAATAAACCTCCAGAACAGTAACGGTGAGGGTGTAGGATGTAGTGAAAAAACGAGTTTGGTGGTGGTGGCCTGGAGGGTGCCATGGTTGGTTGGGCCGCCCTGGCCGTTTGACTGCTGTTTGAGGTGGTCCTCACAGGGTGCTCCTGCATCACCTGTGACGAGATCCCTGCAGTGTTATCGCTGAAAAAATCTGAATGTAGGGTGCAAGGTAAAGAGTCCGCAGATCTGAATTTGTGCTCTAATCTTGGCGTCTCGGTGGAAAAGTTCATTCTCAACCTGTATGGCTTTTATAAAAGGTTCCATCTTTACCTGCATCTGTGCTTTGGTGTTCAGTATAGTTGGTGAAAGGTAACTTTGGTGACATGTGGGCTCTATTTCAGTCTTAGAAGCCTCCACACTTTGTCAGTTTATCTGAGTTTTGTGTTTTCTTTTTTTGGGCCAGTAAAGCAAGATAGGTATGTGCTGCTTCTAACTAGTGGAGGCTGAAATTAAGTCTAAGGATCTCCTTAAAAAGAAGCTGCTGAACTTCATGAGCAGTTAACAGGTTAAAGCTTGACTTTGGAAGTACTTTGCTCAGTTCAGAGTTTTCCTAGAAAATCATGAAGTGGTGCAGAGTGAAATTGAAGAAATTTTTTTTGTCTTCCCTACCCTGATTCATCTCTGGTAGTCTGTTTTTTTTTTTTTTTTTTTTTTTTTTTCCCCTCTGTCTACTATGTTGATTTTGTTCCAAGAAGTCCATATTTGGCTTATTCTGAAGGTTTATTTGGAGAGGGGCTCTTAATTGCTGTTTTTCCTATCAGCACTTGTTGGAAAAAAAATGCAGCAACAGATAGTCAAAAGCCATCCATTTGCTTTTGAAGATGACAGTGTAATACCAAAGAATCTAGAAGGGAGCATTTTTTGTATTTTATTTATCACTTTGTTTCTAAATGCTGCTTTGTTAATGGCAGATTAGGTAAGAAAGTAGAGATGCGATTTTACAAAAGTTTGCATGTCTCAGTGTGTTTTTGTGTAAGGTTTGTAATACGTTTTTTCAGTCACCAGGATCAATTATTCCACATGCTTGTTTCTTCCACTAACTCTTAAAGAACTTAGACTTTTGCTAAAAAGGAGTGTGTTGACTTCAATAAGGACTGGTTTCTTACTGTGCTCTTTACTTGAAATATCCAGAGTCTAAACCAGTAAACATCTCTTATGCATGTGTCCATGAGAAAAATTAAATTACTAATCTGTGTGAATATGTACTAGGGGAATTCAGAAAGGCCATGAATTACAAAGCTAATCCCTTTTATCTGCAAAAATTAGAATATTTGTTACCATTACAGTGAGCTGTAGCAGGTAGTTTAATGCATTATCTTTAAAAATTATTTCTGTGCTCAGTTACATGAAATGATGTTCAATACTGGGAATTTAAGTGGTGTGTAAAATGGAAACTTTAAAATGTAATTTATGTGCTGATAGTGCATAGACATTATGGACCTCATACGGCTGTATTTATCTGGGTATTATACTGAAGTGATCAAGCTGTGACTAATGTCTCACCTTGCTCGCAAAACAGTGAAGTGTAGGTCCCAATCTGTGACTATCGCCTATGTCCGACAGAAGCAGTTGTGCTGGTGCTGGACTTTTGAGTCGGGTAGCCAGTGGGAGAAACTGGACTAGGTGAACTTAAAGAGGTGATTGCTGTCCCGCCACATGCACCATTCAACAGTAAAACAGTGGGAACTGTATCAGTGGGTTAATGATCTTGTCCAGGACCTTATAGGTTCAGGAAGGTTTACAGATGTTCTGTATACAGATGTATGTATTTAAGAAAAACATCTGGTAACAAAAGGTATTTGAGTAATGTATGATCTAGCCACTGTTTTTATCTGCCATGTAGAAGTCTGTATTCTAACTCCCAGGTTTGTTTTATTCAGTGATACGGATTCAGATAGTTCATCAACTACCTCCTCCTCTTCCTGTTCTCCTTCAACAGTATCTGATGAAGATGATCATCCAAATGAGAAGGGTAACAGATCTTACTGTATTAAAACAAAAGATGAGTTGCCTGTTGATGTAAGTACAGTGTCTTATCCTTTAAATCTTTGTCTAGTAACCCAACATCAAGTATTTTAATTTAATATATTTTTAAGTCATTGCAATACCTAATGATTGAATGTACGTTTTTACACTAGTTCAGGTATAGCACAGTTAATGACTTAAAGTGTCTTATTTTTTGGTATATTGAGAACACTCTGAAGTGAGGTTCATAGCTCATTTTAGGTTCATATTTATATAAAATCATGGTTGTAATTAATGAAAACAAATATATTTCTGGATAAAATTCTGGAAACTGTAGTACTTTTTTGTTGTTTGTGTATTGCAGGCTTTCATCATCCTTTCTCTGTATGAGAGACTTGAAGGTCTGATATGTCTTGCAGACATCTTTCAAATACATTAGTGTTGAAGTGAAAATTTGGAATGTTGTTTTAAGCCTCCCAGAGGTTCAGATTGCATTCCTCCTGGTCACTTAAGCAAAATTATTAGAGTGGTCATGGAAGTAGATATTAGAAAAAATTTCTTCACTGA
>NW_010107536.1:0-259 GCF_000699245.1 Pterocles gutturalis | reverse complement strand
GTCCCCACTGTCCCAAAGGCAGGACACTGGGACAGTGACAGTGTCCCCAAGGCCAGGACACTGGCCCAAGGCCACCAACAGGGACGGTGGCCTCCAAGACGCCACCGGACATCTCCCAGCTGGGACAATCCCCACACAAAACATCCCCACGGGGTTGTCACTCCTCTTGTGTGTCCCCTCTCCAGTGCCGGGGTCCCTGCGGTGGCTGTCCCCATGCTGTCCCCACAGTGTCCCCTCACCTTGCGGGCATCCTCAGGGG
>NW_010107535.1:0-2028 GCF_000699245.1 Pterocles gutturalis | reverse complement strand
ATTAGCAGCAGGTCGAAGGAGGTGGTTCTTCCCCTCTCTCTCATAAGACCCCACCTGGAGCACTATGTTCAGATGTGGGGACCCCAACACAAAAAAGAGCTGGACCTACTGGAGAGAGTCCAGAAGAGCACCTTCCCTATCGTCACAAAATTGGTCAGAGGGCTGGAGCACCTTCCCTATGAGGACAGGCTGAAAGAATTGGAGTTGTTCAGCCTGGAGAAGAGAAGGCTCCAAGGAGACTTAATAGCAGCCTACCAGTACCTGAAGGGAGCCTACAGGAGAGATGGGGAGGCACTCTTTGTCAGGGAGTGTAATGAGAGGACAAGGGGTAATGGGTGAAAGGGGGTAGATTTAGACTAGATATTAGGAATAAATCCTTTATTGTGAGGGTGGTGAGACACTGGAACAGGTTGCTCAGGGAAGTTGTGGATGCCCCATCCCTGGAGGTGTTCAAGGCCAGGCTGGATGAGGCTTTGAGCAACCTGGTCTAGTGGAGGGGGTCTCTGCCAATGGCATGGGGGGTGGTACTAGATGATCTTTAAGGTCCCTTCCAACCCAAACCATTCTATGATTCTATGACTACATTCCAAAAGCTGAAACAAATTCAGGGATAATCTAGGCAATGAAAAGATGTTGCTAATTATGAAGAGTGTTTTTCAAGCTTGATTATGGGCAGCTTCTCCATACTAACTTGTCCAAAAGCATGGGAATGCAACTGACAATACTGCTTTTAAGTTCAGGACTGGCACTGTGGTGTGTCTTCACATGGCTCCAGGTCAGCTCAAAACAAGGCAGAGCAAGCTTGCACCTACCCACCACATAATGTGTGGACATACACTTTCCACTTGATAGAATAACTAAATTCAAGACATACTATAATGTAATCCTCTATCCATTTCAATTTAGCACTATTTCACAGTACATATAAACCATGCATAAGAACTTTTAGGTCTAATATTAAGCATGGCCCACTACGTTCAGACAAAAAGCAACCTGTTCTTATTTTAAATGTGTCCTCTTTTTTCTTGGGTTTCTGTGAAATGCAAAACTACCTGCTGCATGTTCAGAGCTGCTGGAGACATTTGGCTGGGATATGAGCCACACACAGACTGAATGTTTGTGGCACACTGTTACAAGGAAACACAGTAAGTTTCTTTAAATACAGGTACTATAAATGCCATTAAAAATTAAACAACACTGTTTCAGAAGCTAGTATCAAGATCTTCAGATTTAACCTTTCTAAAAATTAACATGTTATAATGCTCGTGGCTGTTTTATCACAAGTAATCCAAACACAATCTTTAGATACTATATAAACAAATAACACATTAGTAAGCTTTTAAAAATTCGTTTTTATATAACAGTAATATAATTTTTTTTCCTTTTAAATCCATTTGCAATACTTAACCATCTAACCTAGAACTCAAAGTTCAGGTTTCATATATTTATACTCTACAGACCTGCTGCTGTATTTTTAGCACTGGAAATACTATACTGTAAGGTAGAACTGGTAAATCAGACACGGCCTTACCATCCTGAAACAAACACCTAGAAAAGAAAGAAAGAAAAATTAAAACAATTTGAAAGAATAGGAATTCAAAATATAACGTCTCAGTAAACTGCATGCAAGGCAACAGTGGTCTTTTCATACAGAAATTTCAGAGAAGAGTTAGAAAATTTTAACGTTGGGGAAACTTTTCAGAATTTGGGGACAAGCTGGCCTTGAGTCTTCCCTTCGGCAAGCGACTATTTTCATTAACGCAGTTAGTGTATTTAACTCTAATGAAGATGCTGCAGTATGGGAATTGCCTTCGGCTTCGTTTTCACTTTAAAGCTTCGCTGCCAACCCGGGGACGGGGAGCATTCCCTCACAACCGCGCTGACAGAAAACGCGACCGTAACCGCGGGTAATGGGAAGTGCTTCTGGCAGAACAGCCCGTGCCCTCGAGAGAACCGGCCAAGCCTTACACTGGGGGCGTATTTACAGCCTTTTTCCCCCCTTCGGTCAGGGACGCAGAGCCGCCGGCC
>NW_010107534.1:0-5207 GCF_000699245.1 Pterocles gutturalis | reverse complement strand
CAGGTCCCTCTCTGCTGGGCAGCTTTCCCAGAACACATCCACTGTTCTGGGCAGAGCGAGGAGCTGGTTTTTATGTTCCTGTGTCTGTGACTGTATGGTGGATCCAGATGCAGTAGAGCTTGTCTGTAGATCCTGCTGCCAGGGGTATCTGCCTGTCCGAGATCAGAGCTCAGGCGGGGGTCTATGAAGTGTGGGATTTCTGAAACACACCTGGTAGGATTGTTACAGTAAGATACAGGTGACTTACCTGTGAGTGTGCAGTGATGGCTGCGTGACCAGAGTCTGGGTGTCAGTGTGCTGCTGCTGGCCGTTCCTGGTGTTGGTGGAGGTGTGGGTGGGCCACCCGAATGGGACACCATGCTGGAGAGGCTGGAGGGAAGAAGCTTTGCAATCAGTGTCTGTGCTGTGTACACACAGAATACCGAAAGCTGTTACTAGGATTAGACTGTTTTGAGAAGAACACAGTAACTTTCATATGGAATTACAGGATATTCTGCTTCCTCTCCATTTCTGTGCACTTCCTCATCCCTTCTGGGTGTTTCTAGCCAGTGGTTCCTTCGGCACTGATGGAACTATTAAAATGCAATTTGTGTTGGTTTTTCTGTGTGTTGTAGTTCTAATTGTTAGAGACATGCACGGAGCTGGGAGTTGGGTCTCTCTTACTCGTGACTTGTCCTGTTTTTCTAGGACAAAGTGGATGCTGGCTTACCCACTGCAATTGTAAGTACTCTAACAATTTCTAAGAAGTGTCTGGTTAGTTTTCAGGCAAGTTTGTTAAAGTAGATTGCAAAGACAGCTGATACATTTATCTTCCTTATCTTTACTAAGAATTTTCAAATATGAGGGGTGGGAGAAGCAGCATGAAAGATCTAGCTCCTGGGGGCAGAGTTCAACCTTTCTTAACTGCCCAGTTGCCCCTTGCTGATCAAGTCCCACGCTCTCCCCTTTTTCATGTCACCACCACGGCTTGTTAGCTGAGCACCTAACCTTTCCCCGTGATGTAAGTGTTCATCTGCTAACACATGGAATTTCCCTAGCTGCTGATGCTTTGCCAGTTGTTGCTTTGACCCCTAACAATTTTTTAGAGACATTTAAACTGAAGTGCTCGTAAAGTGATGGGTTGAAATTCTCTATGGCTCTGGTGTAACTGAAATATGACCCTAAAATATAAAATTTCACTAAAAGCCTGTCTGAAAGATACTTCTGCTTAGCAATTTGTATTAAACTTCTTGAAGTCAAGCAGGCTAGTTACAGTATGCAGAAGTGAAGCTGTCTATAGTTAAAGGAGAGGAGAAACGTGTTAAGGAGGTGAAATACAGTAAGTTCTGCCCTTGTGAAGTGAGTTTAACGTTTTACGAAGAAGCTGAAGATGTGCTTGGTAGCTTTGACTGTAGTAGCAGAAATCCATTAGAAATTATACTTTTTGTTTAAAAAGAAAAAGGAAAAAACTCTTTATGTGCAAAAAGTTGCACAGCAAAATTGGAAGCACGCTGTGACTGATGTTGTGCGTAGGATAAAACCTGTACTTATGTACTCCAGACTTTAAAGCACTTAATTTCTTTAATGGGAAGAATTTCTAGAAATAAACTTGCAAAGAAATAAAAAGTACAGGAACATTAATATATCTACAGAATTGTGTGATTTCTGTTAAGGTTTATTTAATTTGGTGGAGGTTTGCAAGCGCGATAGAATCTTGGAGCTATGTTTATCTCCCCATGGAAGGAAGCTGGAGTCTCTGGGCTTGCTGTGGTCTGTCGCTGCAGGGGACCAGCGCTGCCCAGGGTTGTGGAAGAGTCCAGGAGGCAACTGAGTGAGAAAAACTCTCAGCTGCTAGCACACCAAAAGGATGAGGCTGACTTTACAGAGAAGAAATTTCACTGTGGGTACTGCTCTGAGCATTTAAACTTCAAACAGCAGAGGAAAAGGCAGCCCTCTGAATTTGAAAAAAAATCTGTGTGATAGTCATTCAGTGTGGTACTTCTATAGATTTCACCTTGGAAGCTTTCCCTTAGAAAATGGTTTTATCTATAACCTGATAAATCTTTTGCTTTTGGCAAACTTTGCATGTGAGTAGTGAGAGTTTAAGTGGTGGATTTGTGACTGACATTTCTTCTACTTTCAATCTTTCCGCATGACTATTTCAGGCAGCATCAAATCTGATAGCAGTGGGGACTTCCCATGGGTTAGCACTGATTTTTGGTAAGTTAAAAATAAAGTTTTGATTTTTCTGCTTTTTAATGGTCTTTAAAAAAATCAAACAGGCACAAGCAAAAAAAAACCCAGATAAAATTAGAACTGCAGGGTGGGTCTCTTCTACTGTGTTCTGTTTGTACTAAATGTGATTTTCTTTCAGTAAAGAAATAAAGCACAAGTACTATTTCCTTGGTCCTCATTCACATGTTTCTTCTGCTTTGCTGGGGATTGGCACATTGATACCAAGAAATGTAGCTCTCTGGCAATTGTCTAAAGAGCCTGTGGTTAAGTATAAATTACTCTGTTTTTATGTGGAAGAAACCAGAACCAGTATACAAGCATCATCTCATACAGTATTAATCTCCTTCTCCCCCATGACATAATTAGCTGAGCATTAGGGAAATTAAGGTGTGTTCCTTGGGAAGTGGAACTTTTGACCCATGGCTGCCTGCAGGCTTGCGTCAGAGGTTTCTCCTTCTCTGACCTTCCCTGACCTTCTCCTGCACCACTTACCTCTGTCCCCCCTTATTCTGTTATTCTTTTCTTCCCCTTACCACCAAACTTTCTTAAAGTTTCTGAGCTTGTGCCCCTGTCCAGCTTACCAGCTGGGCGAGAACAGCTCTTGAGTTCCTCCCATACCCATCAAATTTTTGTGCACCAAATTCCTAATACTTTTAGAAATTTCATTATCTTTACTTTTCTTCTGAAGCAGGGTGAAATAATTCAAGAGACCAGAAGTTACAGGGGACAGGGTATAACGGGAGGATGGGAAAGACGGTGACAGTGTCAGACTTGCCTTCCTGCGTACTTAAACATTAAACTACTTGATGCCTTTTGCTTAATCCAGTATTGAAACAATTACAGGATGTGCTTAATCTGAATATAAGCAACTTCTTCCTTGCTACAGTCAGCTCATGATCACACTGAGTTTTCAGTAGTACATCTTTGTGGTTTTTTTCAGCTTTGCCCAGTATGCAGTGATCTCCAGTGTCCCTACAATGGAGCACATTTTTACTCTAATTTTCCTGTTGCTCTCTCTTTATGCAGACACTGGGAAGTCAGTAAGCTTTTAAACAAGGGGCTGTTCTCTGCAAGGGTCAAAATAGATATTATTTTTAGCGTTTTACACTCCAGAAGGGGCTAGGGCACTCTATATAAGCACGTGAAGAGGAAGGGTCATTCTTACCTTTGCTGTGATAATTTCTGCATCAAGTCCTGTTTAAGAGGATGGACCACTGCATGCCTGAGTGTCGAAGATGCTCTAGGGTACTACAGCATTTCAGTGGTGTATTTTGTAAGGACGGTTTGTTTTGCTCAATGCAAGTGTGTTTAGGCAAAGTTCTCTTTGTTGTACCATTGATCACTTTGTTTACTGTTATTTTGGCACTGATCTTTGCAAGGCTGTGGTGTCCGTAGTTATTCAGTTAATTTTGTGGCTTTTAGAAAACTGGCACAATGCCAGCTTTCCACTAATTGGCTTTTATTAAAATAAATGTCAGTGCTTTGAAGAACTTTTCTGCACAGAACAGGGCCTTTAAAGCTTTCTGATACCGTGGAACATGTAAAGTTATTGTTTTACAGGCACGTACGGGGCTGGATTGACACAAGGGCATTCAGCAGGCTGAGGCAAATTATTACTCCCCTCTGTTCTGTTCTTGTGAGTCCACGTCTGAAGTACTGTGTCCAGTTCTGGGCTGCTCAGTACAGGAAAGACATCGATGTCCTGCAGCGAGCCCAGTGGGTCACCAGATGGTTGTAGGGCTGAAGCACACGATGCATGAGGAGAGGCTGAGAAGTGGGTTTCTTCTGCATGGAGAGAAGGTGGCTAAGGGGACATCATGTTGCTATCTGTTATTACCCAGTGGAAAGGTTTAGAGAAGAGAGACTCCGATCCTCCTTGAAGGTCTGTGATGTTAGATAAGAGGCAGCGAACTCAAGTTGCTCTCAGGTCTATCTGCAGAGGGAAATCTGCAGGATAAGGCTCCTTAAGGCCTTCTTGTGTGCAAGGAGAGAGTTCTGGCTTGGTTTTATTCTGGAATTTAAACCAGCTGTTTATGTCTGCATACCAAGCAATCTCTGTACTCTTTATATGAAAACATTTTTCTACTGGATATGTTAATTAGGATGAGATTTACTCCCTGAAGTTTTGTAAGCTGTGTGCATGGTTTGTACAATGGAAGCGTCACTTTTTTTTTGCCTGCAAAATTACAGGTCCATTTTCTGGTTGAACATTGCTGAAGAAGGAAGAAATTTTTCACTGTGTGGGTGGTGAGGCAGTGGCCCAGGTTGCCCAGAGAAGCTGTGGATGCCCCATCCCTGGAGGGGTTCAAGGCCAGGCTGGATGAGGCTTTGGGCAACCTGGGCTAGTGGGAGGTGTCCCTGCCCATGGCAGGGGGTGGGACTGGATGGGCTTTAAGGTCCTTTCCAACCCAAACCAGTCTGTGATTCTGTGGTGTTCAAATTTCTTTGAATAGTTTTGTGTCACTGGCAAATTTTTTAACCCTTTATTTTTTCTTTTGTATATTTGACTTTAGCTATTTTGTCTCCTTTCATAAGTCCACCTGTACCACCTGACTTATCTACTTTGTCCTTTTTAAAGAAGACTTGGGTAGCTTTTGTTCTTTTTTTGAATGCTTCTGTTTGCTATTGAAAAATTATCACGGGACAGTTCTCAGATTATGTATCTCATAGTTGAAAAACATTTTTCTTGTGGATTAGAGTTGGATTAGATGCCAGCTCTTTGACATCCTGTAAGCATTGGAGAAGTGTTGGTAGGAAGAGATGCCTGGAGCCCTGTAGTCACCCCCTGTTTGATGCAGGACTGTCACTAATAACAGGGTTGGAGCAGCCCTGGCTTTGTCTAACCAAGCCTTGAAAAAAGGATGGAAAATATTGCCCAGCACGCAAACATGCATGCACACACTCCTGGGGTTAACCTGCTCCAGAGCCACGTAAGGGAAAAGAAATCCCTTTCTAGTACTGTGCTTGCTTAAAGGATATATATATATATATAT
>NW_010107533.1:4083-15161 GCF_000699245.1 Pterocles gutturalis | reverse complement strand
TTCACACACTTACAAAATCCCTCAGATTGAAACTATGTTGCTTTAACCTATTAAAAAAAAAAATATATATATATATTCAAATGTCTAGTTTACAGGTCACACCTAGCTGAGAAGTGGTTTGTCAAACACTGTTTTGTCTGCAATGAGTTCTCCATATTTTTGAGTCTGTTACAAACACCTCATAACCAAATACAAGCCTTGTACAGCTCCTGGATTATAATATATTAATATGCAAAGCATTTCATGTTTGAACTGATTGCACATCTCAGTTATTTAATTACAGAATGTCTTTATTTACTGAGAGATTAATTAGATATCTGACAGTGCTAAAGCAACTTTCCTGCTCAACTCTAAAGACAACTTCACCTCTGGAAGGCTGGTAACAGTAGAATAGTACCTTCCCCTGGGACTATTTAACCTTAAAGCTTAAAAAAAATAGACCAATGTATTTTAAGATCAAGATTTTTATAGAGAAAATAAAAGTATTTGGACTCTTGGAAGACAGTATCAGCTCCCATTAAAGCTTGCTAGAAATAATAGAAATTACCAGAAAATAGTCTAAAAAAGGAAATAAAACTCCAAATGTTGTGAGATGTTCCAAGTGTTGCTACTACAAAAACAACTGCATCCATCACCTGACTTGAAACACACAGATGTACCACCCACACGTACGCATTTCCCTGCTGTCCCACAGCACTGTTAAGGTTTCACACTGGTAAAAGTCTGGGAGTAGCAAATCCTTGGTTCTTGCCAAGGCATCAAAAGAAATGCACTTTTCCCTTCTGTGAAATTTCTGAAGGAGAATGCCACGGGTTACCTGGTGACATTCACCCTTGTACAACCACACATCACAGTGCTGGAAGCCTGGTCCCTCCATCCTCTGGCAGAGGAAAATGCAGAGCCTGATGTCAAACCTGTTCTTTTTTCTTCCTGTAAAGACAAGAAATGTGTACCCAGTCACTCTAAATGAAGTGAAAACCAGCAATTTTTATGTTGGAAAATCACTGTGTTCTTTGCTAGCAAGAGAAGCAGAGCATCCATCTTCTCTCTAGGGAGACCCAACTCTTCCCTGCTTTGCCTCTCACCATGCTCACCTGCTTCCAAATTCCATGTACCTCCGCAGTGGGGACTTAATGAGGTTGCCTTTTAACCTCTCTGTTTTACTAGGTGACAGGAAGCCTATCCCAGAGAAATGTAAATATTTATAAATGTAAGATATAGAAGCATTTTGTTCTCACCTCAGCCTATTCATTGCTTAACAAGTAAACATCAAAAAAAAAAAAAAAAAAAAGGAAAGAAAAAAGAAGGAAGATTAAACATAGCCCTGTTTCAGTAACAGAATAGCACTAGTAAGGCTTGTGTGGGTAAATTCACATTTGGAATCAAAGCACTGCTAAAGGACTTAGACTGAAGTATCGCTTGTAATGCTTTCAGTAAGACACAGAACTGCTATTATAATTTAAGATTTTGTAATTAAATACAGATTGCTGACTCTATACCTTATCTCCATGAACAGGAGATTAAAGCTAAATTGGCTAAACAGAGAAATTGTGAATTTCAGTTAAATTTGTTATTCATTTAAACTTGCTTAAGACAGTTACTGATTTCTGTAAAAAAAAAAAAAAAAAAAAAAAATTATTCCTGGACAGAAAGGATGTACAAGAGAAATAAAAATATTTATAATGGGGTTTAGATTAAAAACCTGACTTTTAAAAAGCTCTATTTTTTCTGAAACTGGCAAAAAGTACTTGAAAGCTCACATGAATTAATATGCTTATGCAGCTTCTAAAGACAGGTTTTTACTCAGAAATATTCTTAATGATGGTTTGTGGACCACACTTTACGTAGAGTCACAACCCATGGCACATCCAACCACGACCCGGTTCTTCCCAATTGCATACAGGGCGTGCAGTAACAACCCAAGTTATACTGAACATGGCCCTAGTTTGAATAAGAGCAGGGGTCTCCAGAGCCAACCTGAGTCTCACGGTATCAGTGGAGGTTAAGCATCCCTGCACAGAGAATGTAGCGTTTTCATTTGGTAGCATTTTATGTTCTCTTTATAGAGATCCATGTTATGGTGCAAGGCCCTGTGGGATTAAGCTTTAATAAAATCAGTTAGACTCTTCAGAAGTCAATGGCTGTAACTCATTAGCATCAATGAAGTGATGACAACGATCATTCTGAACACAGTCATGTTTCCATTGATTTAATAGGAACACAACTGGGTTCAAAACTGAAGCCCTTAAAAATTGCAAACACTGTTCAATCCCAACATTTTCCCTTTCAAATATAACTCATCCGTAAATCTCCAGTGAGAGTTTAACTACAAGGAAAATCCAAAGTCAGTTACAAGCTAGTTTTGAAATACTGTTACAAAATGAATGTAGTTTCTGTGGATTTCAAAATAAAACAATTACAAGTAAGACTTGAGGATTCTCTTCTAATATAATAATTCTCCAAGATCCTTTGCTGTCAGCATATAGCTCAGAGTTCACCAAACATTCAGAGAAAATAGTCCTATTCCTCGTAACAATTTCAGGCAGAATACCTTCACCTGTTAAAATTTACATGCCAGCCCTACTGTCGTTTCTATCAGAGCTGGGCCAATATGTGAAAATGTGCATACAAAATTATTTAGAATTCCAACACAGTATGTCCCTTTTCCTTGCCACTTCTGAGGTAACACACAACACATTTTCCAAGTTGCTAAAATTAAAAATTGGCACACTTACTATTTATTTTAAAGGTCAATCCAATATTTGCTCGTCTGAAGCAACAGGCATGCGAAGCAGTGTCAGTGCCAACGTCAAGGTTTGTACAAAATGTATGAGTAAGCAAATGATATTATGAAGCAAAGGTACAAAAACATGATTTCGTTTAGCAATTACCTGTCTGACAAGGTTAACATCTAATAGATCTGTTAATGTAAAATTAAAGCGACACTTACCTCACACTGGTTTCTTTAACTTATTTATCACTGCTTGACCTGAGCTGTTTCAACACTTTTAGCCAGTTGAGATTTCTAATCAACCAATTTTTCAGTGTACAGCAAGTCCCAGGTGTCTCCCTTGTCACAAGGATAAAAATTGTTAAATTAATAAACTCATGCTAACTTCAGTCATCTCTCTGGGATTAATTTGCTCCAAGGCTTATAGCACAAACCACCCTTACTTTTGTCAGATTAAATTTTAGTATGTGCTCTTACCGAATCTTCTGTTTCAATGGCACACTGAGTGCTGTATTCTTCCTTTTAAAGCAATTTATGCATTATACTGTCACCAGTCTTCTTGTGAAGCTGCAATTCATTATGAGGCTTGTTAATTTTCACTTCTGCTTGCCATTCTTTTTCTGGATGTATTAACTTTATTAAACCTATGACCCCCTTTTACTTCCCTTAGTCAAAACACAGACAAAATAGAGCAATCTTTTCAGTCAATGTCTCATATGTGCTAGTCCATATGCAGTGGTTTCTGCAAGTCATTCCTTACACATTGCTGTATGTTTTCCTGATGAGAGAAAGCATCAGCAATATTCTGCTTTGAATATTCATAATTTCACCTGTGTAAGATACTGACTTAGAAGAACTGGAGCATCTTAAATCAATTCCAGCATTCCACTAATTTTTATTGTTTAAAACCATCTAACTGCTCATAGAAATATTGCAATATTGACTTTATTTTTTTTTTTTTAGCTACAGTTGTTGGGAAGATAGTTTCCTGAAAAAGGAATATTTCTGAAAACTTTGAGCTACATTTTTTACATCAATGACAAACTAGATATTAATAGGTCGAACTCCTTTCTACCACATAAACTTGGTCATCTTTTGCCCTTGCACCACTGCAGCCAGTCCTTATATTCACTGTGTGTATCAAATAAATCATCACCTTGGATCATTCTTGGACTTTGCAACATGGACATCCAGCAGAATAAAGAATGAGAAACTATTCTAACCAGGTTTTGGCATGTGCCAACTAGGACTCTCCCAAACAACTCCTGGACATAGCTTGGGAGTCAAACCTGTCCAGAAATCATTTCCAACCAGAACCGAGTCACTGAGATTAGAGCTTCAATGTAGGTCAGACCACATCATGCTATTTGGTCTCAGTACCCCAGAAAGCTCCTGAATGTGTTTAATTTACTAATATAGACAATGCCACTGAGAATTTGCAGTTTTTAGTTTAAGGAAGGTGTTCTCTCTTGCCTTTTGTATTGTGGCATAGCCACTTTACATTACAAAACTCAGGCTGCAGTTACAGTCCATTAGCTAGCAAAGGAAATCTCTGGCCACATAGGGGACCACACAGGGGGCTTACCGGAGCTGACTGCCTAGAGAATGGGATGGCACTAGGGAGAAGAAGCAATGGCAAGCCTTGCTGGTACCCAGCTATCATCAGAACTGTAGCAAGGAGGATGCGAGGTGTGACCAGTGCCTGCAAATCAGCCAAAGAGCCTCTGGCTGCTGTTGCTGTTCAAAAGCTGTGTGCAGCATCACAACATGGCCAGGCAGAGTTGGTGAGTGGGAAGGTGACTGGAGTCACAAATATTCCAGTTATTGAAGGCTGCAATATCAAATGACTATCAGCAAATGCTGGTCCTGCACCAAAGGGAGAAGGCAAAGAGTATGAAATGCAGGATTTTTTTTGTAATCCCAAAGAAACTAAAGGGCTGTTTGTGTACACTCTTTACAATGGGAATCCAACGTGAAGACAGCATGAGGAAAGCATCTAGCAGGACAGACACAGCAAATTGCTCTCCCATTTCTGTTCTGTGCACAGAAAAAATTAGACATACTTATGCACATTCCTTCCAGCCCTCAGCATTCTGAACCCTGCAATATTTATGATGCAAACTCTAGAGTGCAGAGGAGCTTTTGTGGATTTATTACAGGTCAAAGGCATGTCATCTGTACGATGTCTACATTTATTTTTCCAGATTCAAGTACAACTAGAAATGCTACAGACTGTCAATCATGTGAAGGGTGCTACTGCATTTGCAGATGGACCTTTTTTTTTTCACAGTAAAGAACAGTCTTAACAGCATGCAATAAACTCCCTTGTTTAAAGATCAAGGTGTCCAAGTCAGTGCCCAAGTTCCCATATTGCAACTTCCTCACAAGAACTGACTCTGATCAGGGAGATCAATGCAGAGAGAGAGATCTATCTGTTCTGAAACTGGTACATGCTTCCTTCTGCCTGGCAAAAACTTAACATTTATCCCTATCAGCATTCCTCCCAAGACGCCCAAACTTCCCATGTAGTAACGTATAGGAGTTGCAAGACTGTGTAACACTGCCACCTGGTGATATGCATCATAGCGATATTTTCTCCCTCCTACCACCACACAAAACTTTTTGCTTCCTTTCAGGTGATTTTAATCTGCAAGTCCCCACCAAACATAACTTATCCCACCAACAGTTTATCTTGAGTACCTCTGCTTGTGTCTAGAAGCCAAACTGCTAAGGTTTTCAAAGTTGTTCAGGCCATATCTTGTCTTTTCCTTCAGGACTGACTTTTAGATGGCCTATGGATAGACACGGTCTAACTTGATCCAAATCCCCACCACAACTTAGTATGAAATCTAGAAACTTTAGTGTCTTCTGTGAAATAAATCTGAAGTAATATCAGAAATTATCCTCTAGGCCTCCCCTCCCTCCTTTTTTGTTGATCTTTTCAGCTTTTGGGATGTGATGTGTAAAAAAAAAAGCAAAAACAAAAAAGCAAAACAAAACCAAAAAGCCTCAATTGCAACAATAAAAAAATCTTCCAGAAGTTTCCCTCTCCAAGATGGAAAAAAATATTTCTGTAGCATTTGATCTCAGACTCTTTCATCTTTCATCTGATCTCTGTGGGATACAAATGGAAAATGGAGAAAAGCATTGCAAGTGGTAGATCAGGCTCAACTTCTAGCACCCTTATCTGGCTTTCACAGCTGTCCACAAATCTAAACCTTTCTTTTATAACTGACCTCCAACTCCTTACTGAAAATCACAGCAAGCTCAGAACCCTTATCACTTTCTGGGTTCCCACTACTTCTTACTAAGACCTTTCTTGGATTCATTTCAGCAAGCTGACCTCGATACTTTGAAGCTTGAATTCAGGAACCGCACTTTATTTATGTGCTGCTACAGGAGTTTTTAGAACAATTGAGCCCTTTCTGAGAAGGACTCCAGCTCTTGTTTGGGGACTTTTTCTTAACTCTTTCTTATTCACCTGTCATTCTATAAGCACCTAAAGAAATGTAATCAGTGATTCTTCCTTAACGTACAGCTATACAAAGATTTAATATTGTCTTTTTGTGTATTCCCAAAATGTATGAATGGTAATACTTATTCTCTAAATTATCCTAACAAGATCAGTGAAATACTAGTCCTGTGATCAGTAAAAAGTTTGGTTGGACTTCTGGAAAACGCTGAGAGGAATTCAGGCTTAATTACAAAGGGATGTAAGTTATTTCACAGCTGAGGGGGCAATGGAATTACCCCTATTGCCTCAAATCTGTCTGACCTACAAAAGTTACAGAGCAGAAAAGTTACTAGTACTGTAGTGTCCTGGGTCCAGCTGGGATAGGGTTAATTCTTCGCAGAAGCTGGGAGTTGGGCATAGCCGGATATTCGATACCATGCTGACGTCATGCCCGGGATATAAGGGGAAGCTAGCCGGGAGAGGGGTCTCTTTTGTGAAGCTCGTGGTGGTGAGATTTTCATTGTATCAGTGTTTCCATTGTACTCTATATCTTGTCTTATTGTTATATTCTTCTTTCTTTTGCTTTCCTCGTGTGGTATTATTAAAAAATCTGTCGTTATCTCAACTCAGGAGGTTCCACTTTTCTTATTCGTCCCCATCTTACCGGGAGGGGAGTGGGGGGGGGAGGCGGTGTTGCGACCACGTGGTGGTGGTGGTCCTGACACCAAGACATGTAGGTAATGGGTTAGATACTCATACTCGGTTTGAAGTCTTGGTTTGAGACATCTGCCTACAGCACTAATTTATCTTATGATCTTGGATTAAAGTATGTTTGGAACTGTTAGTTATCATAAGAACTGTGAATTTTAACCTGTAATGGCAAACTGTGGCACAAAATGTCAAGATGCTAGTATTTTCCCTAATCCTCAACAGAAGGAAGGATCTGTTGGCCTTGCAGTCTGTCTGCGACAGACCAATGACTCAGTAAGAAATAGGAGAGGGGAAAAAAAATTGTTCAACACTGTGACAGGTTGGAGATTAATAAACTGTAAATTCAGACAGAGAATTGAGGTGAAGATTGTTTGAGTGTTTGTTCGGACTAAGAACCAGCAAAAAATGAGAGAATAATTCTCTGGCTGGCAGAAAAGGAGATCAAAATACAGGTTGGTCAAAGCAGCTTGTTTGGACAAGGGGTGTAAGGGCACCTGAAGTTGAAATGTTTTAGTGAGGAAAAACATGTACCTAAACAGTACCAACATTGTACATCATTTTGTGGCAAAAGGAAAGCTGAAACGGAATAAGAATTGCACTGGTCAGAAAAGACAGAAGTGGCCCTCAGAAGTGCAGTCCCATTGTGGCTTGCAGACCACTGATGGTGAGCAAAATACCAGAATTTGATCTGTAAAGCAATTGCCAGCCCTGCACACTCATCTGCGGCTATGCGCAAGCATAACCTGGAACTAACAGCCATTAAAATATTTTTAATTGAGGCTTATGATTATAACATAACAATTCACATGCTGTAAAGCCTTCTTGTTTAAATATAGATGTTTTAAACACAATTATCATCCCCTCACACAACTGCTAAGAAAGAGTAGGATATGAGTTATTCAGAAATTTTATAATTTCATTCCTTTATTAAAGTGTTTTGAGAGCCCCAGGTTTATAGCAGAAATGTGGAGAAGATGGGAACTTAAGCTTTATTTTGGAGTGACTTTTAGAAAGTCCCTTTTGGAAAAGTTTGCTAGGGCCTCTAGTAGGCAGGATCTCATTTTTCATTCTTTAGTATCATAGAGTAGACCTAGCACTTAATCCTTTCAGGAGGCCTAAGTATATCACCATAATATAATATAGTAAATTGTTTATGATAACTGTCAAGAGAGAGTTATAAAAATTATAGTATGAACAGCAGTTTATCAAATGTGAATAACTGGTACAGCCAACATATGTCTGTTTTAACTTCAGTTAATCCAGGAAGTCATGATCAAGGTATAACGGGAAACAGAAATAAGGCCAAGTTCTTCAGTCAGAAACCTAGCTTTACTACAGACTAATAGATAAACATAGTTTTCCCTTAGTCTAGAGTTATTAGTTGTATGTGATTACCACATATACCCACGTATAATCTTAGAAGTTAGCCAAATATCTGTCTAAATGCATGACCATTTTATTTTAGTGACAAAGATATTCAAAAGAGTATGCATTAAGGCAGCATACATCTAGCATTAATCCTGTTGTCTTCTTTTTCTTCCTACGTCTCAAGTGTCCATTGCCTGGAACTGCACATTGCTGCTCCAGCAATGCCAGAGAGGGGTGACAAAGCCTGCACAGCACATCCCACCAGCACTTACCTCCCCGCTGTGGTAAGCTTGCACATCTGCGAATGGAAGGATACAGGAGAGACCATTAGCAGAAGCGAGCACATTAGGGGTTAAACAGTTTTCATTTTGCTAATAACACTTCATTTTTGCCCTCAAAGTTTATCTACATTAAAATATTCTAAATGTAGTGTGTTTCTGTAAGTCTAATTATATGCACTATATGAAAACACATTTGATAATCACATTGCTAATTATGTGCAATCACTTCAATACACAGGTGCAAAGCTCCAGAAATATGCATATTTTGAAACTCCTCATATACAGATACAAACTACAGCGTTGCAGTTACTTGAGTGTTCAGTGACCCATTATTTCTCTGGGACTGTACTTCCTTGGATTTTTGAGTGGCTAGTGCCATTGGAACCAAAGAAATATGCTAGGCTAATAAAAACCTAGGAATTAATTTGTACGTGTATGTTCCAGTACTAAAAAACTGTAAGTCCTGACTTTTTCCACAGTTTATGAACATCTAAAGTACACATTTTATAATTTATTGACAGATACATCATGCTGACTTCAGAGACATGAGAATCACAATTTTTACTTTTCTTCTGTGAGCTTTAATTCTCACGATGTTCCTTTAGCATATATTTGCCTGGAATATCATATAAATGTACATGTAAATGTGTCTTTCACGGTTTGGATTAAATTTAAGGAACTTTCATAATGATTTAATAATAGAAGGTAATACAAGATTTGAGCAATAAATCCATTTTCATTATATGTGTAATAGCTTGTGGCTGCATTTTTTGCTTCTCTTTCATTTATGTGTAACTGTTATTTTTTTACATTGATTTTTAAAGCTGTCTTCACAATGGATTGTAATTAGCTTTGTGTATAAATCATACAAATTGAAAATGTTCTACACTCAGATTAGCTGAAAAGGACATAAAACATTAATTTGCAGCATTCAGAAGTAATACTTCTATGTTCCCTCTAAAGATATTCAGCACAAATTACTGGAAGAAATAGCTTTAGACGACTTGTCCATAGGTATTTTTTCACATTCGGGAAGTGAGCTGAATGACAGGGGAGAAACCTATCTACTCATTTGCTACTAACATTACCAAAACAGTAGACTGATGAGAAGGGACACAGCAAAATCTCAAAAGCATCATTGGAACTTGTTCCACTGGAAACAAATCCATCACATTTCACACAATAAAGCAGCATGGCTTGTTCTGTTTCACTTTAGCTACACAAAGCTTTAATTAAAATAAATTACACTTAAGAGTCACAGAATAGTTTAGGTTGCAAGAGCGTGCTGGAGGTCATCTTGTTCTACTTGGGCATAAAGCAGGACCAACATCAAAGTCACTTCAGGTTGCTCAGGCTTTGTCCAGCCAAGAGTCACAGCTGCATGAAAGACAGGGTGTAATCCTAAATGTCACCACTCTCCAAAATTAGAGTCTGGAAATTAGAACAACATAATGCAGAGCAGAACGTCCTTTTAAGAAGTGTGTTACATTTTTTCTTTCCTGTATTAGAGGTGCGCTAGCAAGACATTCAATAGGAAGTGAAGGGATACCTTTCCCAAAGGCAGAAGATTTCTCCTGCCGGCTGCTCAGCCAGACATACCCTACAAGCCAGCTGGTCCCAGCAGCCGGCTTCTGCTGTGGCCTGGACATTGCTCCACATGCAGCCAGGAACACCCAGTTACTGCACAAGAAGCTACCTCTTTAGGAGCATGTGTCTCCTAGCTTCTGCTGAGTTTGTAATTCAGCTCGAGCCAGGAGCTGCTGCAACACTAGCGCATGCCTTCACCGGGGGACGTTGGATGGTGCAGTCTATACACAAAGCTGCACAGGTGAAAATACAATTGCAAATCTGAACTGGTTTAAAAAGGATAGATGAGTTTCTTCAAAGAAAACTGCACTCGGCTTTAAGCAGAAAGTATGTTGTGATTCTGCAGTCCTCACTTCTGTCAAAGGTGACTTGGTGGAGTGCACCTTGAGGACTCATGGGCTAATTTTCCAACTTATGTTTTCTAAGGTATCCTGAAAAGGATTCAGAACTTGGCTCATTGAGCTGACTAAAAAGGAAAAATCACTGATATACTTTGTTGTACAGGTATTTTACCTTTATATTTTCTACATTGCATGTAGCACTAGCACCTTTTCATTCATACATGATAGGCCTGAACGTCAAGCCCTACTCCTCTGTTCTGGGAAATACTGTATTTTCTCAGTAAATGCACATATACTTTCAGCCTAAAATCTTTTTTGATGCTGCTGTTGCACTATGGGGCCAGAACTGTCCTAAGGCACTTCATTGCACCTATCAGCTTCTGAATTAATGTAAAAATACTCAACTTAGTACTTTTTATTTATAAATACTCTATCTACTTAAGTTATAAACTCCGAAACATTTCCATTAGACAAACCATGTCTAAAATACAAGTATGCTGCTATTATTTAACTCATTAACAATGGAGATTTAATAGCCTTATTTTAATTTTTATATGACCAGTGTATCACCTGTGTACCTTTCACTGAGTACATAGACAGATTCA
>NW_010107533.1:0-4066 GCF_000699245.1 Pterocles gutturalis | reverse complement strand
GAAAAATGTTCCTTTTTTCAACACCTGAGAACTTCACAAGTTTCTCTCATAATTATTCCCTTGTTTATAGCACACCAGTTAACAACCAGGGTTGTTAGTCAGCATCAGAAGCGCCAACTCACGTTACATGATGAGCTTGATCCAGTAAGCTAAGATTTAGCACAGTCAGACCCAGAAAAACATGCTACGTTAAAGATAAACCTTATTTTTATCCACTGGTACAATTAGTTGCTCAGATTTGGCATGGTAGGAGCCAGTACGGTCCAGAAATCAACACAACCACACTGTCCTCTTGGCACAGCAGAGCAGCAGCACAGCTTATGAACTTGAGCTGGTGTATCCAAATGGAGCTGCAAGTCCCCATTACGGCCAAACTTCACTGTTCTCCACTAGGCAGCACAGACATGCCCAGAGATTTGTAGGAAATTTGTTGATCTGGCCCAGGAAGCACATTCTTTACATTTCTGGGATGGGTCATTTTAAATAAGAAGCTGTAACTTCTGTGTTTATTTTACAGAGCAAAATGTTGCTTCAGTTTCTTTTCTCTTTTAATGAAAGTTGGAAAGAAGCATACTGGAAGAGAGCCATTCACTGTCACTGCAGCATAAATTCTGATTGCCAGAAAGTTGCCACTGAGCAGCTGTTGAAACCAAGCTTATGTTACTTTTGCATCAATTTTTCTTTCACTTGCTCATCCCTGTAAATCAAAATGAAGAGCTAACAGACTATAAAATATATTTTGCATGGTTTATTACATAATACCACCATACTGAGATATGCTAAACAAATAACCCAGGCTGGTCTTTATTTTCAATTGAATGGACGAAGAGCATCCTCAATCTCTTCAGGGAAACATCTCAAATGCCTGACATAAGAGTGACATTGACAGGTTCTGAAGAGATCAGCCTCCAAACTCACAGCAAGACAAAAGGATGCCAGCAGTTACTGCTCAGGAGGCTGTCAATTAATAACCAGATAACAGGTATATCTTTTGACTAGTGTTTGACATTTACATTACCTCCAGGTTAGGGAGAAAGGGAGCTTTTCAGCTACAAAATTGTTTTAAATCCATTAAAAAATAAAGTTTTATTTTCAGCTAACTGAATACGCTGATGAAGCTCAACTTATTTTCACTTATTGCTACTGTTTCTATTAAATAGACGTAGCTCACTGTGACTTATGCTATAAAACATTTGCATCTTACTGAGAAGCCTTCATTAATCACTTCCTCTATTCACACTGAAACAGCTACGATAATCAATTCTTATTTGCACAGCTGTGATATGACTAATTTTAAAAATTTGCTGTAATTGTTTTTCTGTTCTGCTGAAAAATGGTTTCAGAGAACTAAGGGGGTTTCTCACATACATACGGAATGCGTGCTCAAGAACAGCCAAGTGTTATCTGGAATACTTAATTACATAAAATTCTGCTGTAGAAATGAAGATTAAGCCTGCTCTCCATCTCCTAGGTTTGCACACTGCTTAGAAGATTAAAATCTGCCATTGTCCAAATATAAGGAAACAGATTTTCGAAAAAGTATGCATTGTCACTTTGTGGCTGGAATGTAGCTAAGGTTCGAAAGCAAAGGGAAGATGGATAAATATGCAAAAGCTTTTATAAGGAAGGCAATATATTTCTTTCAGAGGAGCAATCAGAACTGCATCTTAAGCAATGAATCAGGTTGCCCAGAGAGGTTGTGCAGATGCCATTCTTTGGATTTTTTCAAGATTCAACTAGACCTCAGAGTTGATCCTGCTCTGAACAGGAGGGTGGACTAGACACCTCCTGAGGTCCCCTCCTACTTTGTTTAGCCTATCATCCTACATTTAATGCACCTAATAAAACAATGATCCTAAATGGGAGAGAGAGATGTGTCCTGGCAGGGATATTCTAATGGAGATCTCTGAATTTAAGCAGAAAATCTTCCCTCAAGAGAAAAACGGGACAACTACTTTCTGTAGGTCACAACAGACTAATTATCTGACATCTCATTCAGAGCTACCACTTTATCTTGCCACTGAACTCAAAGCTAGTTATACTTCCATAACCAGCGCCAACACATTTATCTTTTTGTATGGCAAATCATAAATTGTCACAGCTCAAGATGAAACAAGCACAAGCTATTAAGAATTCACATTTAAGCAACAATAGCAGCCTCTTCAGTATCAATATAAACCAAAATGTAACTTCATATAGAAAATAATTGATAGATTAGAGTAAGGTAGATACATCCATCATCATAAATACATAGTATCACATGGAGTTATGAAAAATGTGTGGTAAACATATATACATGGGGAACGTGCTTAGTAAATTTGTTTGGCTGAAGAAACAGCAAAAAGCAACTTGTTAGTTACTTCTTTAACCACAGGATTCTTGGGGTCGGGGTTTTTTTGCTAGACGGTCAATATAAACCAGCTATAGCCTATTCTGTGCAGAACAGGAGTAGAATGAGTTCTACTAAGCCCATCAAATGCACTTTGAACTTCGCTAGGGAGTGGTAGAAGTGTCTTTTATCAGTTCATCCCATGTTTTTACTTTCTATGCGTGCAAGAGTCTGGCCATATACATGAGTTATTAGCACAGAAACACAAGGGGCCCAAATATACTCATCCGTACAGTACTCTGGCCGTCTCATCCCTGTTGACAGCAGTAGCTTCTGAACTATCTATATGAAAGAAAAAAGCTGCTCAGACAGTATAGCACAGTCTTTCTCCATATAAAAGGTGCTGAATTTTGTTATTTCTAATGGCCTTACACATGAACCAATAAAATACTCCTGGTGCTTATAATTATTTTACTGAGATACATGAAGGCTGCCCTACTCATCTTAGGAAAGGTTAACTTAAATCAACTGATTTACATTAAAGTTAGCATCATTGGTGTGTCACAGTGGTACCTGAAAATAATCTGTGGCACAGATTTGTGGGAATAATTAAAAAAAACCAAAACCTCAACAACCAGAAGGGCCCCAGACTGAACTTACATAGGCACGACCCTCAGGGATGCCTTTATAATAGCTTTGGATGATGAAGATGAGGCAGCACGTACATACAGGTGCTTTGCTTGGGCAGAGTTTCTGTACCATAGCTTCACAACACCTGTCTTTTGTGCATATGTATTATGTTATATTGACTGGTCCCCAGCACTAAGAAACCAAGCTATACACTCCACAGCCTGCTCCCTAGACTAAGGCCCTCACTGGCTCTTGCCCTCCACACAGCAGCTTTAAACAGTCAGGAGGGGAGTATTAGCGAAATAAATTAAGATCCGTGCAGCAGTGAGATTATCAACATTTCAAGTTCCATGGGCCACATTTTTGAAAAGGTGATATCCTCCATTTTTAATTCATCTGGAGGACTCTTCCTCCAAAACACGAGTCAGAACTGCTTCATATTCACATCCCACAATCCTGTTCCAGAAGCACCTGCACCAGCTCTTTTAGCTTTGCTACACAGTGAGGGAAAAACTGAGACAGTGGAGCAGCTTTGTTAAGAAGATGGAACAATTGGGGAGATTTCAAAACAGAAATTGGAAACCCACATGCTGAAAATTGTAAGGCAAGCTTGAAAACAGATGCACAGTTTAAAAAAACATATCTTAGTTATTCTAACAAAACTCATGTTTATTGAGAAAAAAAAAAATGCCTGTAGGAAACTAACCAGTTTGGAAAACTTTTGCTTTGAAAGAAAATTAAGTACTTCCACCATCCTGCATACATCATATATGAATACACCTATTCCGTGTGAAGCTGCTGGTACTGTGTTCAGCCACACAACCATACAGGACCAAGCAGACGCAAAGACACTGGGAGGTTTGGGGAGCCCCAGGGCAAGCGGCGGCTGCCCTGGCTCCAGGATAACGGGGCCCCCTCCTTCTCCACCTCCCTCTCTCCCCTCCTGCCTCCCCCTCCTCCCCCCCCAAACCGGCCCCGCCTAAGGGAGCGCCCCGCCCAGGGCACAGTCCAACCACTGGAGCCTAAAGATACCCTACGCAAAACTCACACCTATAAAACAACCCGGGAATTAAAAAATTATAACGGAAAAGCCCCAGCACTCGCAGA
>NW_010107532.1:46340-74452 GCF_000699245.1 Pterocles gutturalis | reverse complement strand
GGAGCTTTTCTCTCCCTGAGTGAACATTCCACCAGCTGTCACTGTACTACCCACTGGCTCTGCATCTCCCCTCTTGCCCCCATTTCTCCCTGCCCACCCCTGGTTCCTTCACAGCCACCTGCCCCAGAGGGAAAGCCCTGAGGTGGCTGTGCTGGGGCAGGCGGCACGATGAGTCCCTGGCCCTGACAGAATTTGGATGGCGTCAAGGATAGCAGTGGCATCCAAAAAGGTTCGTCTCCATGTGTGAGGAGGTCAGGAGGTTTGGGCTGCGGGAAGCCCTGAGCTGGTGGACCCAGCAGTGGGGGGACAGGTGTTTCTTCATCGTCCCAGGAAGCCCAGGCCAGGCCTGCCAGTATCTGTTTGCTCTGAAAAAAAGTGCAGGAAACCGCACAAATTTGATTGTGTAATTTGATGACACAGTCCTGATAGTAGTGTGCCCTTTGGAGCAAAAAACTGCGGTCGTGAGCCCGAAGTCCTCTAAAGCGCATAGGGACTATTCATGGACAAAGTTAAACAAACACACACTGCTCCTGGTTCAGTCTTACAAAGATGGTTTTGCCTCCTTTGACATCCCATGTGCTCTGCCATTGCTGTTGTTACTTGCCCATCAAACCAAGCAAAACATGTAGGTCAGACTGATGGCAGTGGGATTAGAATAGACCACCGATTGTCCTGATCTTCTGAAGCAGGGGGAATTCTTGATTCTCAACATTCAAAGTAAGAGTTGAGGAGGGAATCAAGCCCCCTCTACCACTGAAGAGACAAACATAAAAACAGAGCACTACCTGATTACAAGTTTCTATAACAATATGTTAGAGCTTCCCAAGGAAGGAGGCGAAGCTGTGAGAGCAGTATAGCCCTGGGGAACTGAGGGTCATAAGATAAACTAAGATCCCATTAAGAGGGGGAAAGAATGACTCAGAAGCATCACAATATATGAAAAATACTTTTTTTGAACATTTGACTCCCACAGGCAATGAATTAAGCTTCAGAAATTCCCTTAACAACTTTATAACTTCATTTTCAGCAAAAGTGAAAGCCCTCACAAGTTGGCTGATGGTCCTTCTGCTTCCCCTCTAAAGGAAACGGGCTGTCAAAGAAAGCTTCTGTCTATGTCAGATTCCCATGCTAATATTTTCAGAGACAGAGGAGTGGGTAAGTAAGAACTTTCACCAAAAAACATTATATTTGTATGTACACTCTTTATAGACAGCAGCACTGTGGTTTTAAATAGGTATTCATTAGACAAGTACAACTTTTTCCATTTGAAAACCAAAATAAAGCATTTTTCAGCAATGCTTCATAACAAGAGGTGGACAGACTTTTTTTTTTTTTTTCAAGAAAGGGAAATTGCCCTTTTCCTTCTATGTGTTTAATAATGATCTTTACTCTGCTGTATTTGTTTGTCATATGTATGATTATTTAATAAAATCCTTTACAGCCCATGATGCAGATTTGGTTAACATAAGCCTAAAAATTGGGCTAAAAGTCTCCATGCAGCTAGTCACTGCACTTGGTTAGTACACATCAGCTTCTGAAACCATTAGGACAAAACAGCTGCTTTCGACTCATGGGACAGGAAACCTAGATACCCTAATGCATATACACATGCACAGGAAGACACATCAATGTCTCCTTAGTGTATTAAGACACTCCTGTAATTCTGTGTAAATGAATTAAATCAAAGCAGTAAGGTATTTACAAAACTATTAGTAGAAAGCTTAGGTACAAATTCAGTTTCTGTAGGATTCAGAGATTCCTGGAAACTTCAAGAAGTCCAGGATTGAGATGTTAGTCCAGGGAGAGTGGTGATGGAAGTTGAAAACTTACAACTTCCCAGGAAATAGTCAGCATTTCTCAGGATCAAGTCCAACATTTCTAGCTTTTAAAAATCCTGCATAGAAATTGCTTCTATTCTTTTCATTTTGACAGCCCTCTCAGATTGGCCTTGGTTATGAATCCTACAATAACATCGTTCTCTTGCGTAACCCACAGGCCATAAAAACTAGCTATCTATATTGTTCATTGACAAAAAAACATTGTGGTGTAAGTTATAGGTCTTTGTAAAGTGAGACATTTCTTTTGAAATCTTCCACTACTTCTTTTTTTCCCTTAGGGAAAACTATTATCTGCTTCAACTGCTGCTTGAAAAATGAAAACACATCTCTTTCTGTCAGGACCTGAGGGCACTAATAGACTTTAACAGCCCTGACCAGCCTCCCCTGGGGCCTTCTCACACACCCTCCTGTGAAACCAGGAGCCCTGTTTCAACTCAGCCTGGGGCATTTCGCTCCCTTCCTGTGCTGCAGGAGTGGGGGTCTCCAGTTCAACTCTGGCCGTGACTGTGTCTGGCTGTGGGTATCTCTAATCTCACCTTGCAGACTTGCTTCCTGGCCCAACTTTGGATCAGCCTTGCCACTGTGGGCATGCCTAGCAATTACTGGGCTGTGTCTGACTAGTTTCTATTCTTGGGCCTGATCCAGACTCATTTTCCTGGTTTGACCTTACACTGTAGAGCTGCTGTTGATCTGGGCCCTTGGTTGAACCTGGCTGCTACCTGGGTGTGCTCTGCTTGCCTTGCTCAGGTACAGTGGGGCTACGTTATTGTCCTTGTCTCCCTGTCCTGTAGGGAGCAGCCAGCCCTTGCTACTCACTGATGCTTCCTGTGCAAATGAGACCACCGATCTAAAGGTAGATAAGCAAGTTGTTCAAGTACAATAACTTATTTTCCTTGAAATAACAAAGAGCTTGCTAAACTTTGGAAATTAATTTATTATATTCTTACAAAGGGACTTTTTTTTGTCTTTGTTGAAAACTGGATGTTATTTTTAGAAAAATGGATGTTGAAAGAGACTAATTACACTTCAGTAATTGCAACTTTTATCTGCAAACAAAAAGAGGAGCATATAAAATCTGGAAAGTCAATCTCATATTTTTTTGTTTGCTTGTTTTCTCTTTAGTCTGTTCAAATGTTAAGTAAAAATAAAATACCCATCCTGGATTCTCTGCTCAATAATTCCACTGTAATGAAGATAGACTGATTTATGCTAGATGTGAATATAGTCCCATGGCTTGGGTTTGGTGTTGGGTTTTTTTTTTAGCATTTGCACTTCTGTGTAGAATGTCATATAAGCGTATGTGGGACAAGAGTTTTAAATGAGAAACAGACTGTGCTACTATTAAAAGGAATCACAGAACTTCAATTAACTTCAAAGGAAGCAAGATGGAGCAATGTATTTCCAATAAAGTCTGTGGTTATGCCTGCCTAAGGTTCATCGTAGGGAGATTTATAAGGAAAAATTAGTCCCTACCTAACATAAAGGGATCATGACTAAGATTTTGTTCTTGTGTGTAATAATGGGGTGTATACACAAATTTTCTTTTCCTAAGCATAGTTCTCAAACTAAAGATTTTTTTTTTAAATATCTAGTAGAAAATATTAAAAAGGCCTATTAGTTTAATTGAAAAACAGCCTTTTTCAGGTTGATATTAGGAAAAATCCTGAGAGGAGATAAAAGGCGTCTTCCCCCGGTTTTCTTTCAAGGTTGGTGAATTAGCAGTGCTGACAGTGTCACAGCACAGGGGTGAGCTGTGTTGCAAGCTCTAAATGCATTTTGTAATTTTTTTGAGTTTGTAAAATGGCTTTAAATGACGGAGCATGTCACCTTGAAGATTTCATGAATCCCATAAGGTACTGGAAAAAGAAAATCTGCTGTAGTTACTTAGTAAAAAGCAGGATCTTTTCAGCTTTTGCACTTGCTGTTCTATTATTTAGACCCTCCAGACAGGCAATTCTACATGGCAATTCTGAGGCTTGTTTTGTTACAGCTGCCAAAGCTGTCTGTTTAAAATAAGATAGCAATGTTCGATTGTCAGAGCTGTAGCCAGTGTTTGGCTTTAATCTTAATTTTAGATAAATACGATATTGTTTTCTAGAATTATCTGGCTTTAAGCACGAGGCTTGTACACAGAGGCTATAGAATAAATTCTATGCTTTCAGCTGAACTATTTTGTTAGAATTCTGCTAGCTGGGTTCAATGTTTCATTCCTGATTCTTCAGATCTTCAAGTGTTTGTTTAATTTGCCTGCAGTGAGTTGTTTGCTACGTAATGAAATGAAGTACTGAACAGAATAGTTGTCTGTCTTTGAGCTCAGGTCATGGTAATATTTGTTTCAAATGTTTAATCTTTCTATACTGAATAGTTATCTGAAATAATGGTTCTGAAGCTAAGGATTTTTATCTAGGTGTCTGTAGAATCAGAACTTTTATGGCAAAACTGTCTTACTTTTTCTGCCAACTTTAAGAATATTTATAACTGACAGAGGACTGAGCCTATTTCTCAAACTCAGAAGTTTTATCTTTTTTTAAAAAGGAAAATAAATGCACTTGTAGATTTAAGAAATGTCTTAAAGATTTCAGTCTATAGTTAAAATGAGTGTGATACTCACACAATGTTGGAAGTTGCTCATGTTCTTATGAACACTGATTTGATTTGCTTTGTCTAATGCTTGATTTTTCTGTTACGGGGTTTGATTGTAAATTAAAGTGGAATATAGTACATGGGTTACATGTAAATATACTTCACCCTTGTTACCACAGAAAGTACATTGCCACATACTTTCACCTCATTACCCTTGTAATTGGCACGGAGATTGGCAGTATAAAGGCTTCAAGCTGTTCTCTTTCCCCCTATTTACATTGGGCCCATGAGAAAGAGCAACAAAATTCTAACTACTGTTTTAGAATGAAAAAAAAAAAAAAAAAAAAAGTGAACATTAGCCAAAGTTGTTCTTTCCCTTGCCCCTTTACAAATAGCCTTTTCCATTTTTCCTTGTCTTTTCCTCACTTTGAGAAGACTTAGTTGATGATTCAGTTCCTAGGTGATATTTCTATTAGTATTTACTCAGTTTATTCAGTTCCTTGGTATTAATTCTTAAGGTTCAGATGACACATTAGAGGAAAATGAGGCCAAAATACTTTTAATTACGACTGGCAGTAATGCAAGGTGGACAGCATCCTACAGGACAGCATATGAAGCTAATACTTTCTGCACTAAACTTTTATGCTTATAGCACAAATCATTCAGTCTAATAGCAAATTTTTCCTTATCGTAGTTATTTCTAAACTGATGTTTGTAATTTTTCTCCTTGATTGCTGAGACAGATTTTTACGCTTGCGTAAATTGAGATGTCAAAGCAGTAAGTTCTTAATTACTTTCTAGCCTGCAGAAGTAAGGCTGAATGTACGAGTAAAAAGCTATAGTCCTGTTTTCCTGCTTGCCGTAAAAATTGTTAGATTTTTAAACACAATAGAACAAAGTAAGGAGGGAGAACAACAGAGGTCATTGGGAAGTTGCATGATTAATAAATGGAGAGAACATGAAAAGTAATTTGTATTTTATTTATGTGTTTAGTCACAGAAGTTGAATGAGAAATTTAATGAAATATTTGTGATTCTTTGGGGGAGGGCATACAACATTTCATCTGTCATGACAGGGTTATAGATGTTGGGCTGAACTCATCTGTGCTCTAGTTTAGATGGTGAACAGTCTAGAATACTATCGGAACTTTCTAGTTTTCATTACCTTCCCTTTTTTTCTTCTCCATCATAAAAGATTAGACAAATAGCTCAATACAGCCCAATGAGTCTGAGCTCCGCAGTGCTTAGGGGAATAAACAATCTGAAGCACCGACTATCCAAGATTTTTATTGGAGTCCTGATTTCTTGTAACTGGAGTATGTGAAAAGTGTTACATTGTCCACGAGTGACCTTGGCGTTGCCCTGAATGACCAGTACCCTCTCTCTGTGATTAGAGTGTTTTTCCAGCCCACTCCAATTCAGCTTCAGGCATTTGCCAAGTTAAAGGATTTACCAGGTCATACGAGGTGCAGTTCAGGATGCAACCTAGTTATTTACTGTGTAAATGTTACTTTTTTTGCAGTTAGTATTTAAGCCTACAGGGATGAATGTAGGCTGGCTGTTATAATCCTATGCAAATGTATTTAGTCTCTTATGCTAAAAAACATTCATTAGTTTTAATAAAATAAAGCAATGAGTGGGAAACTGAGAGATGTGATAATTGCTTTACACAGCGTGGAACTTAATATTCAGGAAACAAAGTATTTTAAAATGTTCCGCTTTTATACTAGTGGCAACGAAAATAATGCTTTTATATTGTTGTCTTCAACAGACCTTATTTTTGCTGGAGCTTCCTTGAGCAAATTATTTTTGAAAATTGTCTGTTGGAATAGTTGTGGAGCTTGGACCTGGTTCTTTTGTTGCACAGACTTGCTCTGTGATGTGGAAATACACACATGGTCTTATTTCATGAAGTTATCAGTGGTCTAATCACATGTGTAAAGCTACAGCTGATGCATTGAAGTGTTTACAGTGTATGGTTTTTTTATGTATAAAACCAAGAATAACAAAATTGCAAAGATGTCACAACTTATGATACCCACCGATTCATCTGTCACCGACTCTAAAGGCCTCTAAAAGATCCGTTACCACTGGGGTGTCTCCATGTTATTCCCACCGTTATGCCTGTATGAAGCGCCAGTGAGGAAAACTTCTGTGTCAATCAGTCCAAGGGTTAAGGCTCAAATGGAATACATACTCGATGCAGGAGCTCCTTCAGAATTAAGATTTGGTTATGAGGCAGTCCTTATTCCTAGGCCTGAATTTTTAACATCACTGCATGTAGCTGGTGCAGTCAGTGTGTCCTCATGAGGCTTGCGAGCAGAAATTTAAATGTAAATGTCTACGGCCAGTTTTGGAAGGGCAGGGGGGAGGAATGTTTTCTGAATTTTACACTAACATGTATGAAAGTGCTGTTGTGCCCTTACTTAGAGATCCAAATGCATCTGGAGTATAGTTCATAGTTTTCATTTTAACTTTTATTGATTAGTGGCCCCAGAGAAATTACCCACAGACTGGAACAGGAAAACCTCTGCTGCGCAAAGGTGTATTTCACTTAACGTGATGGTAAATATAGTTATACAAGAGGGAGAAGAATCTTAGGGAGAGTTGTCTGATGCTGCAGATGACTTTTTGCAAATACTGTACTGGTGGCTGGTGAAATCTCCAAAGGACAGAAAAAAATAAGTCAAGGCCACAACCTCAATTTATAGCATAACAAAATTAGAAATTGAAAGGATTTGGGGGAATGCACCTCTCAGGAAGAAACTGTGATTTTTGTGTCTCTTGGTGTGCCGCTGAATCTCTGCCCTTGCAATTGAGTGCTGAGGAGGTACAGTGGTTCTGGTCTTTTTACAGTGATAAGAGGCTGGGGCTAATGACTTCTGAGTTTTATACTGCAGTTCTGGTGCAGGACTTTGAATGCAGATGTGCACAGTCACATGCTTATAATGGATCATAAGGTAATGCTGAATGTGTACTTCATGAATTCATGGTAATATGGTGTGTTCAAAGGACTTGGGTGTATACCAGGTATTTTATTGAGAACCAAGTGATCTTCGTTCCTGCATATGTAGTATTTGCATCCCCTGGAATAACCTAGCTTTGGTGTGCCTGGATCTATGTGCTGATATGCCTGGTTATGGGTGATGAATAATATAGGGACTATAGGCTGAACCAATGAAATCTTATTTTACGTACTAATTGCTGTACTATTTGATGTTTTCTTTAAAGCAGAAGCTTTTATCACCAGTTTAAGCTGAATTTGTATGGATTAACAAAGATTAGATAGGAGTTTTAAAAAAAATATGAACTGTAATACTTTGTGTAATATTCAGGACTATAAAATGCTTAAAAATTAAGTGGCAGAATAACAATTGTATATTTTTATTGTTAATAGAATTGTACTTTTTATCTTGAAAATACTTAATAGGAAAATATCTACCCTATAGATGGGCTGTAGGAAGAACAGCTGAATCTGTTACCTACATGATATTCTGGCTAGGATCAGCACATGGAAAATTAAGATCCTCGTTAGGAAGTAGTGTATCTCTGGAATTTCTGAAGATCTTTGGAAGTGCCATTCGAGATATGTAATTATTTGTGTGAAACAAAACAAGAGAGAAGGCTCAGTATTGTGATTCTCTCATGGATGTTTTGTTATTGCTTATTGGAAGTGTTTGTTATATTCTGCTTTTGTTTCCTTTCTTTGTGAATTCATCACATGCAACTTGAAGTGCAATTTATTCCATGATTACTGCATTTTCTCATGGATGTTAAGGAAGAGATGTGTAGGAGCAGACAAATTCACTTAATGTTGGCTGGTTGGATCGTCTGTGCCACTGAACAAAGACAATGTCGGTAGTAATGTCTTTTTTCCTAACTGTAGGACTTGCTCTGTATACAAACTTCCTACCTTGTCTATTGTTGTGCTTACCTTAATAAAGTATTTATTTGAAACCCTTTTCCCATTTGATTTTTTTACTTTTGTCCTAACAAGATGTGACAGGGGGTAGCAGACTGGTAAAGCATGGAGACCTGTAAATAAAGGAACTGTTTCCTCTTATTAAATCTGTGCAAAATAAATAAATAAATAAATAAATAAATAAATAAATTGAGAGAACTGTTTTGTATGCTACTAGATTATTTCCTTGCAATTGCAGGTACTTTTATGACAGTGTTTCAGATTTAGTGTGTTTTTAATGTATCAAAGCTCATTCTCTTCCTAGAGCTTTGTTGGTCACTCTTTTTAAATGAACTAAAGGTTTCTCCTTTGCTTTTTAAGTATTCCATGGATTAATAAATTGTAAATGGGCTCATTTCTATGCCTCAAGTTAAGCTAGTTCTGTTTCGGCTTTTCTTCAGTTACTCCTGTAATTAAGACCTGTAAACCCATAGCAGAGACTAAAATAAGAAAGTAAAAAAAAAGAGATTAAAAGGGGGATACATCTATTTGGCTTCCTTAATAATAAATTGCTTAAAACTCTGAAACAGCCACTACAAAGGAAATGATTAAGGATCTTGACAGCCTATACGTAGCTTTGAAAAGAACATAAAGTTTTCAGACAGCAGTCCCATCAGGGATCCCAGCTGTAAACAGTCTGGAGTGTACCCACTTAATTATGTGAAAACCTGGCATGGTGCTCTGGGGAAGAATTAAAAAATGCTAAACCTGCATCCCACGCTGAAGTGGAATATTTCATCAAGTCAGAAGCTTCATTGCACCCTATAGCAAGCCAAGTTAAATGTAGGCTGTTAAATATTTTATTAGTGTTGATGTTCATTCTAGCTCTATATCAGATCATAGTAACAACAACAGAAGTATTTCTTTCACTTAGAGAGTGTAGGACCGTGATATGTAATTTTCCTTGACACTTATGATGGTTACTATGGTAAGTAGCCTCAAGGAGAGCTGTGCTTGAGATATGAAGTGGCCTGGGATGAAATGTGTTAATATGGTTTGGATGCCATACAGGAAAGAACAATTCATAAAGGTGTACCATTCTGTATTCTTTTTACACTGTTAGGCACCATTAAATATATTAATATAAAAAAAAGAGTATTGTAGTAAGTCACTGACACACAGACTATTTTTGCTCAAGCCCAAGGACACATCTAAAGAACAGGAAAAAAGACATGTTCTCTCCTTCAAAGCGAGCTCATATAACTGAAAAATACAGGTTTCCTTGTATGATGCTTGTGAAGCCCGTTGTATTAAAATTATTTATATTTTTAACTACTGTTAGCACTCTTTTGGTGCTTTGGCAAGTGAACTTGGACAAAAAGTAAGTTTGTGCTGCAGTTTGGGTCGACACATACCTTTATTAGCTATAAATTATTTGTTAGCTCTTCTGTGGTTTATGATGCTTATACTGGAGGGCTCCCATAAAAGCAGCTATACATAGTATGTCAGAAATACATTTTTCACACTTTTGAGATCTTCTGGGACATTGCTTAAAGATGAATGCATGACTATGTGCCGTGAAGTTAAATAATAGCTGTCTTCTTCCTAAAATGTTTATTTCAAAATGCACTAAATTCCGGTCACAAATCTTTCTAGACAATAATGATCATTATAAACCTGTAATTGTCTTTGGCAGCCTACTGCAGATAAACTTTAAGTGGAAAATTAATAGCTCTTTTGTAAAAATAAAGCTTAGTTTAAGCAGCTTGAAAGAGGCCATAGGTACTGCTAGTATACATAGATTTCTAGGGAATTTCATGGTTTTCATGCCATTGATCCCATGTAAACAGAAATTCTTTAGAAATGCCAATTAATTGAAAGTCCAATTAAGCTGTAGCTAGGTGAAAACAATGCAGACCTAAATCCCAGTTTGGCATTTTACTATATTGTCTGATTCCCATTCCCACATGAGCCCAACATTGGGCTGGGGCCAAGAATTAACACAGGATTTATTCTTGTGTCCACAGCCATTTAATTTGCTAAAACAGAGTTCAGCTTGCCTTCTGAAGGAGCAAATCAATAACGGTTTATTATCATCCTGCCATTTGATGCATTTCGAAACCACCTACTTGTTCCAATGTTCTGCAGTAATGAAGCCTCTGATGCTGCTGCTTTATACATGTTTATAAACTTTCTGAACTTAAAATGACCTCTTGTTTATTATACCCTACAGAATAAGGGCAAATACCGAGGGGAGGAAAAAGGACTAATGACATAATCTTGATAATTGTGAATAGCACTGCAGTTATTTGAGCCCCTTGAGGCATGTCCACATGAGAAGTATAGATGAACTTCCCGACTCCAAAATTGTTGGAATTTGCAGTCCAGGTGATATATAAATATAGAGCTGGTGTGTCTCCCAGCCCTGACACTTTGTTAGTTGTGTAACTCTTGACCTTTCTGTAATTTTATGCTTGTTAATCTCATAATTTTAAAATTCCATTGCACTTCTAACCTTCTTTATGTTGCCTTTGACTTTTAATTGATTTCTTTGGGTTGTTTCTTGTGTTCAGTTTCATAACTGCATTAAAAAAAACCTGACACATGCAGTGTCAGCCCCACCATTTGTGTTAGTGCAGGCTGACTCTGCTTTATCAGATATTGCATGAGTTACTGTAGTTTTACTTAAATGATATACTCTTCATATTAATTTACTCCTTCATAGTCTGAAAAATTTTCTCTTTATATATAGATCATATTGTTAAAAAGGGTGTACAGTGTTTAAGCCAACTAAATACTTGTACTGGATGGTATTGTGTAATACATGTTTATAAATAAAAATATTTCTGGAGGCTTTAAGTTAGATGAACAACTAAAACCTGCCTTTTGCATGCTACACATTTTGTCTCCTGTTGTGTATCCTCATTGGAAAGCAAACACCTTTTCACCCAAATCCTTTATTAATTCTGTGCCTGTGACCTGCTGGAGAATACATATAAATTGATGAGAAACAGCCATTTTCTGATTATACAATCAAATATGGACGGCCTTGTAGTAAGGAGGTGATGATAAGCATAGTTCAGTTGGGTTTTTTTTAACAATATTATGTTGTGATAGGCCAAAAATAAACTTAGCAGTTCTGAAAGTAGGTCTGTTCCTGACTACTTAACCTCCTGTAGATATCCTATGAGTCTATGGTCTGATGTCCTTACGTTTGTTTGTTTTGACCCTTTTTGTTTGTAACTGAAGTTGCCTTTTCCCATGTGTTTTGGTTCAGGTAGGCATTAGATAATTTGTCAGGTTGATAGAATGTCCTCTGACATCTTTCAGTGCTGTTCCTCTCAGTCACTGACTGAAGCACAGTACTGTTTGGCTTTACTAGGGAATAAAAGCATATTTATTGCTATAAGCTTGAGCTTTTTCTGCTACTCAAAGGAAACGAGCACTGGGCTGCAGGGGAGCTACACTCTCTGCTGATGGATAGCTGTGCTAGGAAAGTTTTAATTTAAAGGAAACATTCTCCTAGAATGGATGTACAGATGGGGAAGGCCACTGAATGGGTGAGCAGAAACTGATGGAAATATGTTATTTTCCTGTTTCTACGGTCTGAAGGTAGCAAAATCTTGTAGAGCATCTGCAGGATGAATAGCTTGATTAACGTAATTCTGTTTTATGTGTGTATGGAGACAGTGCCTGTTTTGAATATCTTGCAATTGAAATACTAAGACCAGTAGCATTTAACTAGAGAGGGAAGAAAAGCTGCATTAAACACATCATCCAAAGACTTTCCCCTTAGGTTTAGGGCTGGATTCTGACAGGATAGAGAACACCAGCAATACACAAAGCAGTCTGTAAAAGGTTTGTATGTGGAGTTATTTTTGTCCTTATGTGAGGGCTTTCCTTTTCTCAAATATATCTTGCATTCTATCTGCCATACTTTGTTGGTTTCATTCCCACTGGATGTCCACCTCCTAAAAATGACTTGTTGAGCAGAAGACCTAGTTAATCTTTAGGTTGTTCCTTTTTGTTACTGTTCTAGTTCCTTTTTCTTAGGCAAAAAAAAGGGGGAAAAAAAGCAGGATCAGTTGACAAGACTAGGCTAGAAAGCAGTTACACAAGCACTTCCATCAGCAGATGTGAGAAGGCAGTAACGCTTGGCAGGAAGGGAGGGAATGGGTGCTGCTAAGGTCAGTAACCTTGTGACTCGGCTCGGCTGCCGCCAGCAGAGCAATCCTGATGATGGCTTCACTCTGTTCCCTTGAGACACTGTTGCTTGAGATTTTAGAATACTTTCAAGAAGTATATGAAGCTGCAAGAGATTTCAGTGTTGTGCTCAGTTAGTCCCAAGGACTTGTACAGAAACAATCACATTAAAGAGCTTTTAAATAAGCAGTACATTGATTTAGTAACCAAGGAGATCTTGCTAACTTCCCTGGGAACGTCAGCGTGTTAGTCTTAAGACCTTTTGATGCCTGATTATTGAAGTTCTCAACCTTAGAAATGTTTTCTTTCATGTCCTTCAGTAAACTCTCACAGGTGTACCCCTGACTGTCCTGCCATGGATACACCATCAGTGTGTTAAGAGGACAGACTTTACAATGCAGTCTATGAGAATACAGTCTTGCTAAGAGAGAATTTTTAATGAAATTACAGTTCCTTGACTATTGGAATTGGAATCTCTACACGTGAGCGGTTCTGCATGCTGAGATGTGGGAAGATAAACTCTGTTTCAAACTATATAATCCGTGCCTGTAGGAAATTTGGGGTTGGTTTTCTGGTATACATTGCAACTGCTTTCTTAATGGGAAGCAAACAAATAGCTAAGCCAGAAGACGATGACCTTAAAGTCGTGAAAATCTGTATTCCTGCAAACATCTGTGTGGGCATGGATGTTATTCCCCTGGATAAGTACTTGAAGTATAAGGCACTGTAATTCTTTGGAACAGTTTTTCTCTGCCCAAACGATTGACACTTAATAATTTCACTGCTGTAGGTCATTGTGATTCTTGTGTGTTCGTTTATGCAGAGGAAATGAGTTCCTGATAAGTGGGTTTGTATCTTTTAGGAGTAAACACGGTGTTGGCTGAATTGGGAGTTTCCTGCAAAAGTGTCATTTTGATCTATGAATCTTCACTGTAATGAGAGCAGAGAATAAAACCACCACAATAAAGAAACTAATGAAAACAAAATCCATCTGTAATAAGAGACCAGTAAGAAAAAACGTCTTTAGATAACTCTGGTTTCAAAAAACTGACAGTTTAATTAAAATCCTTATTGGGAACACTAGGTAATATAGCTTTGCGTTTAATAGGAGTATTTTGCAAAAAAAGTGGGTGACTATATTTCAAAATATAAATTAATTGGTTACTGTCTAGAAAAATGACTGATATGAGTACACATTTGTGCCATCATCTTGCACGGTTTGGTGTCTTGCCATGTTGCAAGTGCAATAAGATGGTGATCTGATTTTGCATGACCAGTCTTGCAAAATTGAGCTATTGCAATGTTTTGTTAAGCTTTTTGGATGCTTTGGATGAAACAAGGCTGAAGCAATGCATACTTCTAGTTAAGTCTAGAGCCTTATGTTAAGAAAGGAAGAAAAAAAAATAAGGAAAAAGAGATAATTAGGTTTTTTTACTTCTATTGACAGGAATCAAAGATGTGCATATTGTCTTGAATGCTTTTAATAAAAATGGGCTGAATTTCAGGTAGGATTCATTTGGAATGTAAAATGAAAATGAAAACCTCTTTGAATAAGTATATTGAGAATTTCCCTTCAAACCTCGTAGACAGTTGTTTCTAAGCTTATCTTTGCAAAGTTCAAGTAAAGCCTGGTGTATGCCTTGCTTGTCTCTTGCACGTTGTAGTGCTTCAGAACACTGCATGACAATCATCTATTTTACACCACTATGGTTGGGTGAGAATTAATCCAGCTTTATGGTTAGGCTGAAAGAGCAGAGGCAAAGCGATTTGCTCAAGGTCATCCAGAAGATTATTGGCAGAGCCAGGATTAAAACTTACTTTTTAAATCCCAAAAAATGAGAATTTGTAACAGGGCCTGAAAGGGAGCAGGAGGAGGAGTCTCTTACGAATTTTAGCAAATTGAAACACTTTGTTGTAAGATTGCTTCTGTCCCCAGTAAACCATGTAGGCATACAAGAAAAAAAAAATTATAATTTTTCTTCTCTTTTGGCTTTCCTCTTTAGTTTATGGTACTTAAGATTAAGTGTTCAGGGAAAATTCTTCTAAGCTTTCTTTCTTATACCCCTGGTAGGTAAGTCCCCTCAAAATTCATGTTTGCATAAATGGGGAATGCAAAAACTTGAGTCTGACTCAAAAGACATCTTTATGTATGCTTTATTTTTAACCTTCATATAAATTGCTACTGTAAGAAGATTAGAGTCACTGTGGAAATTTGAGGTTTTTAAGAAATGTCTGTTTCTACCTCTGTTTCGATAATTTTAGTTGGCTCTCTGTCAAATATAATTTGATTCTGCTAGTGTACTGCTTCTAAACAAAATCTGATTAGCCCTAAAAAAAAAAAAAAAAAATCCAAAACCCTGAAAGGGATACATATCACTAGTAAAATGATTGTTGTTGTTGTGCTGCAGGGTTTAAATGCCAATGATTCTTTGGGTGCTTACTACAGTCTGTTGGTTTCTGTTTGTACTGTAAAATACATTAAAGGCTCAGGAAGCTAAACGAGGGGAGAGTCTTAATTAGCACTTGTTACCCCTGTTTTAGCCCTGTTTTTCTGTGCAGACACAAAACAATCTATTGGCTGGTTCAGAGTTCAAGGAGAACTCCTTCTGATAATAAAAGGAACATACAAGCTAAGAGTGTTGAGATGATTTTTGTGCAGTTGAGCATGGCAAGTATCACACAGTCTATAGAATACTTGTGTCTGTGGAAGCATTGAGAAAACAGTACTTGGAGTATTTTGTTTTAAAATTTTATTGCACTTATTTCATGCTAAAAACAACTTTAAGGTTCCAACTTTAAAACTTTCTGTAATATATGCTTCTTGAGCAAGCCTTTAGAAGAGATTTCTCGATACATTCATTTAAAAGCTTTTAAAACCATATTCCTTTTCAACCTCCAATGTTAATTCTAGTTAATTGCTTCTTAATGCATTTTTGCCCTTTCTTGCAAAAAGGGTCCTGGAGCTCAGATCCTTCATCATGGTTCTGAAAGTAAAGTTCCAGTTTGGGTATGTTGTGTTACTAAGGGAATTCCTTGGTTGTTTTCCTACTCTGCCATGCCTCAGAATTTCCCAGAGGCAACACAAATGGTTCTAAATGTCCCCCAGAAACGAAAAGACCAGTTGATAACTCCTGTTGTTCAGAAACACCAGCACTGTGAAGTTTTTGACAGTATGTGGCTGTTTCCAGAAGCAGCCCTTTTATGAAGTAGCTTGAGATGATTATTGCATGTCGGAGCCAGAGTTCAACCCAGACATTAAAATGTCTGTTTATTCATGGAACTTGTAGATCAGAGTTGCCTTAAGTGTATGCAATAATTCAGGAATGAATCCTGAAAAAATAAATATTTCTGTGCAAGTAAAGAGCTGCATGGAATGTCTTTGAATTGCTTGAATTTACTGTGATCAAATACTTAAGCCTTTTGATAAAGTGAACCCAGGAGAAACTCTTCATCTTCAGAATGATCTTTTGGCTGTAATTTTGTGTATATTGAAACTCCGTAAGTTCACAAGCAGAATAGGATCAGCAAAGCTTGATGATGCCAATAACTTCCTGGGGATTCCATAGCAACAACCTGACTAAAGGGGCGGTGATTTGAGGATTTGGCATGAAAATACTGGAGTGCAGAGTGAGGAATCTCTCAGCTTGAGGCATAGCTATGTTGTCTAATTGGGAAGGGATGTTGACAGAACAGTGTTTCTATAAATTTGGGTGGGACTTTCTGGCAGTATTCTTAAAGTACTTCATGAACCACAACAAATTGAGAAGTGTTATACAAATCACCAATTCTCTCAAAAAATATTTATTGCATCTGTGACATTTAACTGGGGATGATAATGAGTACGTATTTCTGAACCTTGAAAGTTCAATCCTTGCTAAAAATCAATCTGGATCACACCTTATTGTGCTGAAGCTAACGCATCCTGCTGAGACTTGCTTGCACTTGCTCTTCTTGTTATCTTGGTGGGATTTTGGTGCTGAAAGTGAGGTTCTGAGTTAACATGGCAGGACTCTGCAACTGTAGAGCTTGAATGAACCCTGCTGTAACCTGTCAGCTGCCCGTGACTGGTCGAAATGGTTTCATAGTAGAGGGGTTGTTTCCTGAGGTCTGGAAACAAAATCAAATTGAGGAGCCAACAATAAAGCTTATATCTCAACAATTCTTTATATGTATCGGTCGTCTCATTCCTACTGGGAACATAAACACTTGTTAGGCTTAGAAAAATTTTGGACAAAAAGTAAGAACCGAAGTCTACTAAAACATTTAACTGCATTGAGAGCTGCATTTATTAGCTGCATTTATGTAGTATTTCCTTAATTTATGTACTCATTTACAAGCCTTCTTTTCCCCGCCTCTTTAAGAGAAACATAGCCTCTCTGTCCTTGTGAGTCTGTGACAATATGTTTGCAACTTTTATTGGGTTCTTCCAAAATGTGATGGTGTTCTTGACAAAAGAGGAAAGAAGAAAAGGTGGAAAAAAATTACTAAAAAGAAAAAAAGGTTCTTAAATCAAGGACCTGTCAATAGCATCATGCAAACCAAATTTAACAGCTAATTTACTGGTGACAGAAATACAATCCATATAATTTCTGCATTTAATATAATCTGTCATTTGTGTTTAAGGAGGAGAACAAGGCAGCAGCTAATAAAATGTTGAAAAAAAAAATCGAGTTTGTAAGGTGAGTGACAGAAATGGTCATTACCTCAATTCTTTCCTGTGTTGTTCCTCCCTTTTTCAGGCAGGAATCCTAAGAGTTTGATCCTTATGAAGTACAGAATTATTACTTTACAGGAAATCTTTTTTTTCCTTTCTTGTCAAAACTTAAAATTGTTCCAGTCGAAAACCAATCAAAGAAAATCAGAAGATTCTGACTTCATCCCTATCCAGAAAGACCAAAGAAAAGAGAGGCCAAGGGCAGTTTCAGAGATGAAAGACATGTAAGCTAGTTCGAAATCGCTATCAATCTTTCCAGATCATCTCCAGACTATGTATTAGATACACACAGGCGAGTAAAAGAGGTTAGGCCCTTCTGCAGTCTGTGCCAGACGACAGGAAATCCAAATGCTATGAAAGACAACTGTAAATGTGTGACGCTATAAAATAAATTAATTTTAGGTTAATATTAGAGTTGCAGCTGGAAATACAATATGGGTGAAGAAACTGTGGGGCATTGACAACAATACTTGAAGCAAAACCTAAAAGAGATTCTTGACTTAAGTTCCTAAGTGTATTTTTCTGTTGCTTTTGTAAGTGGTGCATGGTGATCAGTTATGCCAAAGCCCTAAAGAAACCCCAGTACAGAGCAACATCACATCTGTTGTAGTCGCATGAGCTGTCAGGCTTATCACACTCATCCTGGTGTAGGTCAGAGGTCTTGATAATCAAGATATTGACTTCAGGGCACTGACTGCAGCCAAGAAGTAAGTTGGCTGTAAAAATACCTGCTGTAACTCTTATTTTGACTAAGATTTTTCATGTTGCACAATGATTTGGGGGTTTTGCTCTCTGTAGGATTTTGGAAGAGTGAAAAGTCAGCATGCAACAGCCTTATAAAGCTGGTTTCTGAAGCTGGTTAGAGAAGAATTTTGAAATTGTTAATGTGGTTGAAGGAAGACATGACTCCTTCAGTTCAGAGCATCTTGATAACAACATAAAAATAAGAAGCTTCTCTACACAATAGCAGGAAAGGAGCATTCTGAAAAATATAGATCTAGTGTAAAATTCTTCTTGCTGTGACAGGCATTAGTTTCCGTAAAAATGTTTTGTGTTTATTACATGCTGGCATTTGGGAGCTCGGAGGTACTAGAGTACATTGCAGACAGTGTAATATTTACGTGAGGTGATAAAAACATTTTATCCACAGGTGTTTTCTATTAGATTAAGAGATACTGTTGATCTAAAAATTGAAAAATATTGTGTTTGCAGAATAGACAATGGAGCAAACAACCTCTGGCTTTTTGTTAATTTGTATTGTAATCCTACAACATTAATCTTTTAAAGCAAAAGGCTATCTCCCTTGCTAATTGTGTCTATGGTATTTATCAACAACATGTAATGAAGACAGCATATTGTCTAGAAGCTCTTACAGAGACACGGAAACTCAGAATTTGTTTAGTGGTTTTTAAAACTAATGCATCTAGTTAAGAAGTACTTCAAATTTTAAATGCTTTAAACACTCAAATATGTAAGCTTGAATAAGCAGTTCCAACTTTCATTGCTTCTATTTGAAATACAAGAATGAAACTGGAGACAATGTGTTTCAGCAAAATTATGGATGTATGTATTCCTTCATGCAGCTCTATTTCTGATGTTCTGTGGGGAAAGAACCTGCTGCTCTAGATTTGCACAATACCTGTTTTCTACTGCCACAGTCTTGCTTTTCTGTAGGCTCTAAAAGCATCACTCTTGAACTGGTTTCATACACATCTCATTGGCCATTAATCTTACATTATTATCAAACGGTCATTTATCAGCATACTATTTAGGATCTTCAGTGAAGTCTGGGGCTATTCAGTTACAAAAGCAAGCAAGGGCTGCTTTGGAGCTGGGAATCCGAATAGGTAGCTTTAGGAGTAGGGGGAAAAAAGTGGCATGTACAGTGCAATTATAACTACTTGAAATCTTTCCAACACAACATTTTTTTCACAAAATGGAAACTTCCCACAAGTCCAACTTCAGTAAAATCTAGTTACGAAAGAGAAGTCAAAATGGGTAATTTCAATAAATGTCAAAACATTTCTGAAAGATAACGTCTAGGATTTTTCCAAGTGTATTAATTTTTATGCTATGTATTTTAAATGTAAGACTGAAATAAAATGTTTCTCGACTCAACGCCAAACATGTTAGTTTTGTAGGAAACTCTAAGTGGCAAATTTAGAGGACAATTGGGATGAAAATTGGTTTAAAAATTTAAGTTCTTGGTGGCTTTGAGCACAGCTAAAAACCAGAATGTCTTAGACTCTCATACACGTTCCTCAGGTGTTGGTGCTATTTTTTGACGAAATTCACATCTTGGATGTATGCAAGGGCAAAGGTATAAAAAAAAAAAAAAAGCAGGAAGAGATCAAGTGGCATATTGCTGAACAGAATAAGGTTGAAAGGATAAAACAAGGTATGCAGGACAGCTGGAATAAGGCTAGAGAGAAGGCGGCTGGAACAACCGGTGATGAGAGATTAAGAACACTAACAAATCAGTCTGACATCAGCGTCAGAAAGCCATTGCTTTTTCTATCTTTTATCTCCATTTTGGAGGATTTCTCACTTCTGAACCTCACGTCTGAACATTTTATCATGGTCTTTAATATAATGTACTTAAGTACTTAATGTTTTAAAATCACTGAAACCCAAACCAATACTAAACTATATATTTTGATTTTTAAAATCTCTGCGAAAGGCTTGTTCTTGACCTACTAAAAAGGATGAGCTCATATTGTGCTGTGTCATCAGGTTAAACCTTTAAACATAGATTGCCAGGTTTGTCACAATTGTTGCCAGTGAACATTTAGTATGTCTGGAGTGAATTGAGTGCATGCAACAATAAGATATTAAGCACTGTGAAGGAAAGCCAGGCTAGGTGAAGTCAGAACTCCCCTGTGCCCTTTTCGCGTGTGACTGCCAAAGCTTCTCTCTCTGTACTTGCTGTAATCCTTGCCACTAGTCACATCCGCAAGGGAATAGCTCTTACGTGGCTGAGCATGTTAGGCACCAAAGTGTCTCTAATGCTTTCAGGTTTACTTCAAATCTGAGTTTTGTTCTAGAGGAGAACATACATTGATACTGTCTAATCGAGATGACTTCTTCAGGTTGGGCTTCCTCAGATTTGATGAAGCTAACTATAGCATAGGAAATGCTAGTAAAAAATCCTTTTTGTTTCACAGGTTATATCTTCTTTTCTGTGAACCTCTTTGTTTTGAAAATTATTTTGCATACAATAGAAAAAGACAGCGAAGATCAGGCGAAAAGGATGGTCGTTTGACTCTTTAAACTATCATGAGCTATTTATTCTTCAGCTTTTAGGTTTAGTTCCTTATATTTCTCTGAAAAAATTACATCATCAAGGAATGATGAAGTGACAGTAAAGGATGGCTGGTCTGATGGGATTCAGGTTAGGAGCTGCTCTGATTGTGACTGAGGGGAAGAATAACATGGAAAGTCCATGTGAGTAAATCACAAGATTTTCCAGGTGAAGCTTGGCTGACTTCTCCTGGGAGAAGTGAAATTTTCGTAAGACAGATCTGATTCAGTCACAAACTCTTATTTCCACTGCCAGCTTGAGTCCCATTAGGCTTTAGAATTCAGAAGGAGCAGGTATTGGAAATGCAGTTATATTTCAGTTTCTTATGGAGCTTTGGATTGGAGGGAATAAACTATCCCTTATTTAGCATAATTCACAATGTTCATGAGACCTTTCTCCAAAGGGGCTAGTTACTAAGAGTTCTGGAGAGCAGTAGCCTCAATGATCATAATGTTCAGGAGATTAAAAAACAAATAAAAATAATAATATCCCTAAGAGAACTAGGGAAGTGAAGCCAAGTGAGTTATAAAAGGCTTGCCTCATGATTGCTCTAATTTTGCACAAAGTGCTATACTTAATACAAAAGCTGTCTTATATCCAATTCAATATTCAAGTGTTTTAATACCAGGCCAAGAGATTTATAATTTCTCCCCGCAGAGGACAGTAATTGTGCAACAAAGATATAATGGGTAGAAATAGTGGTACTAAGCTACCAAAAAAACCCTAAATTCACTTTCGTCACCTAACCATAAAAAGAGGAGAAACAACTGTTAGAGGAATTGTATTTATATGAAAAATATAGCTACCAGTCTGACAGATTTCCTTGCTTTCCAACCAGTGGGAAATCCAAGAGCTGTATTGCATTGGCTGCAGTCTGTTTCCTCTGAACAAATATTTAGAACACTTCAAAGAAAAAAAAACCAAAACGCACCATGGCATACCAGCTCGAACTACTTTGCCAATAGCATAAGTGCTCTGCAGTATAGTAGCTTGTCCTGCTTTGCCTGCAGCACATTAGCCTGTCCCTCTTTGCCACGGTCTCAAAAAGCTCACTGCGACGTGATAGCCCGTCCCCCAAATCCTGATCTGGCAATGGGCCATTTGATGGCTCTTGGGTAGCTATAAGAGCCCAGAGGATTGTAGCGGGGTCCAAGAACTTCAGTGTAATTGCAAACTCTGTGTCTGCAACCTGAAATCCCAGTGTCTGAGGTGAGGAACTCAGATTTTCAGCGCAGGACTGTGTGTGAGGATTTCACTTCTCAGAGGCCCAGGCTCACTTGTTTAGGAAGGATTTTTGTGTCTCTGTGCAGAGAGAAGGTGGTCATTCTGGGGTTTGATTTGTTCTTCTGCTTTTCAGAAAGTTAAGGCTCTTTTCCTGTTTTACACACCAAACATTTCATGTTTGAGAATTCAGCAATAAAGCAGAATCCTTAAATGTGTCTTAATGTATCAAGGCTGCAAAGAGGAGCAGGTAGCAAAAGATTCCCCTTTTTTATAGCTCCTGGTTTTTCTTCATTCTTGCTTTGTAAAGCAAAGCTGCATTTATTACCTTTTAGAGCAATACGTTTTATGGTGCTTGTGTGATAGATGACTTCAGGCAGCACAATACTTTTTCCTGAGGTTTTCTTATGTGTGTATGTACGTCTGTACCTGAAGGGAGAGTGGAAATATCTAAAAGAGTAAAAAAGGAAGCCCAGAGATGAGTAGAGAATGGTTCTGTCTTGAAATTAAAGTGAGGAAAAATAGTAACAAAAGAAATGGTAACTACATATTAGAATTTACATTCTGGTTTAACAGTAAAGCACCCAAATGAGGAAAATCTAGTCTCAGATTCTTCAGCACTCTAGGTAAACATATGCAAACTGCTGTTTAAAAGATTCAGTTGTCTTTTGTTGCCAATATAATCTCTTCTTTAATTGACAATCACAGTTACACTTAAAAAACCCATTTGAGTATGCCTACCTCTATTCAAATTTATCACTGTGATATAAGATATCAAAACAACAGCAGAAATAGTTATAGTTAGTACTTCATGTCTAGTTATTTCTACAGATTTCAATTGCTTTGTCTAGCTGGAAGTAGCAGTGTTTTCTGCTTTTTTTTTTTTTTTTGTCCCCCAACTGTCCCCAGTGTCCACGTAACAGTAGATTTCCCCCACTCTGCTTTGTAAGCAGATTCAAAACATGGTAACACAGAATCCTGAAAGATTAGTTACAGAGTCAGATAACTTGTTCTTTTGACGCTCTTTCTTTTCACATATTTATCATTTCTTGCAATGAGAATATTCCAGTACGCTTTTACTACAATGTGAGGATTAATGTTCTCTATGTACGAAAACATAAACAGAACCATCAAAACCCTAGACCAGACTGATCTGGCCTGAAGAATACCCGAGTCACTAGAGACAGAATTTATAATGCTGTGTGGGTTTGTAAATGTCACTTTTCAGCTCTGCTTGTAACTAGACAACAAGAGCTAAGGCTTAAATATATAGTAGAGAACACTGAATTTTTATCTGTTAAGGGACTAAAGCTCAAAAGTAATCTTGTCTCAAAATTAAAGTTGATGTTCTTTATTGTTCATTATCTGTCAACGACAGATAATGTTTGACAATACTGAAGAACCTATTAACTGTTCACCTTAAAAAATATTTGCTACCTTTGTAGTAATTTTGCAGTTCAGCTCAGTAGTGATTACTTGTTTCCACTGACCTGGTTGTTAGTTTACAGATAAAAGGTTCACTTCCTATATCTGCTGTCAATGGGTAAGTCAAGACTGAAAAGCTAATAATAAGAAAATTCCAAGGTAGCTTTAATGGCTAATGTATAAGAACAAATTTTTTGTGACTCTCATAAAAATCAAAAGATTGAGCCAAATGAATTCTTCTGCTTCTGAATTTGCAGTTGCAAGTTCACTGCGTAGTGCAGAGAGGGAGATGATAGTCTTTTACATGTAATTGTGTTTCATTAGCTTCCCTATTTATTCAAATTATGCTTTTACTGCAATAGAACTCTTATGTTTATATTTACATTTTATAGTCTTATGTTTACTTAAGAGGATAACTTGAAAACATTCCACAGATGTAGCAGCACTGAAAACCTGCCACAATCCAGTGAGAAAGTGCTTATTTAGGAAATGTCATTTAATCAAAACCATTCAGAGTGTTGGGGGAAAAAAAAAAGCAAACCAACTTTAACGGTAATTGCATTGGAATAGAGGATATATTGCTGCTTCTTGACTGGTATGCAACTGGAGAGCCAGTGTTCGTGTTTTCAGTAGCTTTACTGGGTGGGTCAGTGTCTGCAAATCGCTAAGGCCTCTGAAAGAATATTTTAGTTAATATAACTATACAGCCTCTCCCATCAGCTGTGACAGCAGAAAACCGACCTGGTGAAATATTCTACCTGGTGCCTGCAGAAGTACTTTGTTGGTACCATCCTCACTAGGCTTCAGGATGGAGGAAAAAACAAATAAACCATGTGCAATCTCTCTGTAGAGTAAAAGCAAATACCAAAATATGGAACACCAGACAGAGTAAACCTTGTGTCCTAATGTTAATCAGTTGCTTATCAGCATTTACAAATAAAATACCTAAAAGATGTGTTATTTTTCTCTGGGTAGTCTGTTACTTTCCACTTCAGAAAGCTGAATGTTTTCAGCACTGACTTGGCATGAACGCCAGCGGACTTGCTACAGTACTTTTTACTGAGCACTCAATTTCCTATTCTTGTCTAGCATTCCCAGACTTGCATGTGCTGTTCTAGTCATTTTAAAAAGAAACCTCTTGAATCACAGAATCATAGAATAGTTTGGGTTGGAAGGAACCTTTAAGGGTCATCTAGTCCAACCCCCATCTGTCTTCAGTGTGCAGAGTTTGAACGGACACCTCGGGCTAATAAAGGTGTTCGAGGATGCTGAGATTGCCAATCAAGACTGCTCAAGTTAAAATGAGCTCGTTTTAAACCAGACAGCACAGCCTTAATGTATAAGCACAAGGTCAATTATTATGGTTTTCTACCGACCTGAGGAAGGCTGTGCACTGCTGAAATCCTGCTGGATCTCCGGCCGGTGATGTAGCTATAAAGCAGTAGCTTGAGCACAGCCCACTTGGACTGTGTGTACTTGAGTTGCTGGGTTTAGGTTTGCAAACTTTTTCTATCCAGGACACTCAAATCTCAAGTTTCCTTACTAGCAGAGCTTCTGAGGTCTGGTTATCTTGAATCTACCTGCATGAGGGGTTTGACAGAGATTTTAATGCTGGTTTATGCAGGAGGGAAATGAGTTTTGGGAACCTTAGTGACTTCAGAATTCTGTTTCCAATTCCTGGGAGCAATGTGTCCGTGGTCATTTCAGGTCAAGTTGCTGTAATTCCATAAATTGTCTTCCTGGCTCTGTTCCTGCTGCTCAAATGTGTCTCTTTTCAATCAGTGAGAGGGTTGAAGCAATGTATCCTCTATGAAGACTTCAAGGATTTTACCTGTGTTCGAGAAAGTTGAATAAAGACCATGCTGCTTGATAAAATAATTATTAATTTAGTCATTTATCTTGCAAGTCTTCCACATTCTCATTCATAAGGAGAGGGAAATCTGGAAGTATTAATTGATATTTCTAATTAATTGACATTTCTAATTAATTGATAACATTTGCAAATAAATTCCAAACTATGAAATCTGGCCAAACTACCCTTTTGGTGTATCAGACTTTTCTGTGTGATTTGTGACTGAGTTCAAAAGGTCTTTCTTTTACATTTTGGCTTGCTCAGTCTTTTTGAAGAAAAGTGCAAGTTGAAAAGCACATTTCTAAAACATATTTCAAATGAAATATCATTCCTGCAGCTCCAGGGTTCATAAATGTTTTCGGACAAACCAATATCTATTAGAAAATATTTAAACAGACATTACAAATGTAAGTATAGAAAGAATTAATTTGCAACACTTTATCATAAAGGCATTTGCAAATTGCTTCCTGCATTACTCCACTACTTGTAGTTATTTGTTCTTTTTCCACTGGAGCGGACTAAAATTCTTCTTTCCAGCTACTTGCTACTGTTATCTCTTGAAATGAATTGTGCTCCCCATACGGCACCCACGATCGATGCAAATATGCTTTGATTTTTTCACAAAGCAATTACCCATAAATACCAGAGTTCATTGCCAGGTTAGTACATATTGTGCTACTGATTTAAAATTGGACGACTCACTTGTAAACACTTTCTTTTTCCATTATCATTTAGTAGTTCGATGATGTGATGCTTCACTATCAGTTTGTTTCCAAACACAGTTAAATGCTTGACTCCACCACCTGAATGTAAGAATCCCCCTTCCCATTTTTTTCATGTTTGCAGCACTTCTTTTGATGTGTTTTGGGTTGAGGTCTCTTAAAAAGAATGGAAAGTTTTCACACTTTTTGATGAACTTGACTTAAATTCAGAAATCCTAGTGAGGATGTTATAAAAAGCAAATAGCACCAGGACGTATTTTGGGCTAAACTCTAAAGTCACTGCAAAAGGTGAATTTGAGAAGAACTGTGATTTACCCATAATATACCTAACCTTGTATTTGAGACATACTCTTTGTCCCTTTGGATGTACAGTTTTAAACAAATAAAACAGGGAAGTGTGCACAGTGAAGACAGGGTCTCACTTGTCAACCTACTGGTCTTCCACCAAGGATAAAACAGGTATTTCAAAGGACAAGTGTCTGCTTTTTTCTGTTTTTCCAAAGAAACTTTTGAGACAGTTTTTAAAAGAAATTTGCACAGTTTCAGTGCTTGGGGAGGTAAACTGCATGTCATTGGACTCCAAGCACTACACATCAGAGGCATTAGCCGATGCACAGTAAAGGGAATAAAAAAACCCATTTTCTTATCTGAGTGGAGGATCTTGATTTTTTTTTAGTGTGGAAAGTTGCCTGTTTCCCAGATGAGGACTAGTTTCTGTCAGCCTCCAGCTTCACTGATACTCAATAAGCTACTTTGAAGGCTGCTCTTCATCACGCATTTGCTATTCACATATTTGCATCTGTTTCGTAATGGTTCTTCTCCTGATCTGTGCTGTTTGCAAATAATGTCTGGGCTGATCCCCAGATTTATGAATTACTTTAAATTCTTATGCTGTAGGTAACATTGCACCTATATTTATTTGGTTTGGATTTCTTCCCTGGAGCAAGTTAGTATTCAGCAGGTATTCAAACCCAAGTTATTTTCACAGACAAGAAGCAAAGTAGAGGATTTCCTCTTTGATATCCTTTATTTATTGTTTCAGCATTGTAAAGGGACTGGTTCTGCTACTTTTTTTGAAAGAAATGCAGGTTATTCTACTAAATCAATATCAAATCTGATAGACATGAGGCAAATGAGTTCCTGGAAACTCAATATGGACAAAGTTTTGACTTAATTTTTGGACTTCTCACCACAGAATTATAATGAAGAAGACAAAGGGATGTTTTTATTCCTGGATCAGCTTTATATTAATCACTTTTAAAAGCTGTTTACTTATAGCAAATTGCCTGACTCTTATGACAACAGCTAAAAGTACAGTTATTAACGCTTTATTCTGGATTCTGGCACAGTCAGCACATGGCACTTAACCATTTTGTATTTATTTGGAAAGGCTTTGAAATGTGAAATACAAGATCATTCCCATGGACTCAGGGAGGTTAGGAAGTGGCCATTTACTCACTTTTTATTTACCCCTAAACTTGTCTGGTGGGTGTTGTGGACCTGGCAGTGCACATAGCTAAAGCTGTATTGCCCAGATCAGAAGTAAACTTGGTTTAATATTTACCCTTGACACCTCCGCTGCAAGTAACTCCTCCAATTTTAAGGAAAAGAGTTTCTCTCCTTGATTTAACTCCAGTTACCCTTCCATGACCTTTTTTGAGGGATATATCTCCCAGGATGTAGTTGTTACCTAGATTCTGATGAAAGCTTTTCTTGTGATTCAGATTTGTATGAAACCTTGTAATTGAAGTTTGGTCCCAAATGCCTCAGCGTTCCTAATGCTTGACACTGAAAGTAGTTTGGCTTTCTCCTCCCTTTTGGAAATGCTGTTTCCTTCATATATAGGCTTTCTTTTCCTCCTCCCTTCCAAATTTTGGAGCCTTGTTGAGAGGAGTTTGAATTATAAAGAACTGGAAAGCCAAGTACTGGGTGACTTCCTTGAGTGATGGAAGAAACGACAGAGATGGAACTGACCCGACAAATCTAAGCCACCTGATTCTGTGTCTGTGTCCCCACACGTGTAAAGAGCTGCCTTTCTTCTATACAAGATGTCTGGCCTAGCAGAGCTCTGAATGAGCAAATAAAAACTAGTTTTCTTATTGAAGCTGCAGGGTTTTTTTCCTGTCTACCTGTTAAATTTTTCCAGCTTTAAGATGGAAGCAGTTTTCTTTGCTTTGTCCCACCTCCCCTCAAACATGATGGGATTTTCCATCTGCCCTCACCTCAATGCACGAGTGCCTTATTTATGCTAACAATAATTTTCGAACTGTACTGAAGCACCACTTCACACATATGCCTCAAGGAATGGGAAAACCTTTCAAATTACAGAGCCTCTGTGGATTATCGAGCCTTA